>NC_056731.1:1753000276-1753282776 GCF_019279795.1 Protopterus annectens | reverse complement strand
CTCAAGATGCACGCACTTGAAACTCTTCTTAGCATGGAGAACATCGATATCTGTGCAGTAACAGAAACCTGGTTCAAGGCTCCCGAGAGCAACCCAGAACTACCAGGTTATACCTCATACCATGCTTTTTGGCCCCAAAACTTGGACCAAACCACAAAAGGAGGGGGAGTATCAATATTTGTCAAAGATATCCACACCTCCAGGTTGGTGGCACAGAACGAAGCATCAGAGACTATCCATGTGCAACTAACAGTGGGTAAAACTGCCTTCCAGTTTATAGCCTGCTACAGACCACCCTCCCAAACCCAGGAACCCCACTCGGCCTTCCTGAGAGCACTGGAAAATATGAAGGTCTCTCCAAACACCATTATATTGGGCGACTTCAACTACGCAAACATAGACTGGGAGCATTACTCTAGCTCCAACACCCTAGCCCAAAGGTTCCTAGAATTTATAAACTCAAATGCTATGGAACAACTTGTTACAACTCCCACAAGAGGGGAAAACATACTGGACCTGATCATCACCAACATGGGGACTCTATGCTCCAGACCAGAAGTGTATCCCTTATTGGTAAGATCAGACCATAAACTAATCTCACTGGATATTCACATCCTGACTCCACCCCCTGCCCTGAAAACCACAGTGAAAAACTTCTCTACTGCAAATTTCACACTCCTCAAAACCGAGGTGGAATCCTTTAAAGCCCCAGGGCCTGTGGAAAATATGGCCCAGACCGCAGAATCCTTTATAAACGCATTCTATGAACACCTTCAGGAATGCATGGATCATGTAATCCCAAATAAAACCAAGTCCCAATCCTCCAAAGGCAGACGTCCTGTCTGGTGGACCCCAGCCATAAACAAACTATACAACAGAAGGAGGAAGCTACTACATGATAGAGCAAAATCCCCAAAAGGGAAGGCATCTCTGATCAGTATTAGCAAAAAACTACGGGCACTCATAAAATCGTCTAAGGCCAGCTTCAAGAGAAAAATTGCACAGGACACTAAGGATAATCACAAGGCTTTCTTTAGTTATGTTAGGAACCTGGGTGGGAATTCCCAGATATGCTCAGAATTAGTCCAAAATGACAAAAAATACACCAAACCCACAGACATTGCCAACATCCTAGCTGACAGGTTCAGCGCAAACTCCCCCCCCACCAAAAGGGCAAATATCTATCCCAGCAGAGTGCTGCCCCCCTGACATCTCAGATGATCAGGTAAGAGCTGCCCTCTCCAAAGCAAAAAACACAGCATCAATGGGACCAGGCGGTGTCCCGGGCTGCATCCTACATGAACTCCAAGAAGAGCTAAACCCAAACATAAAACTATTGTTCAATCTCAGCCTTACTACAGGATATGTACCCAAAGAGTGGCGTACAGCAACAGTGGTCCCTCTCCACAAAGGTGGTGCCTCAACGGATTCTGGAAACTATCGCTCAATAAGCCTGACTAGCTTGGTCTGCAAAGCTATGGAAAGGATCATCATGGACCTCATAAATAAAGATATTGGGGACCTACAGACACTGGATCCTACCCAGTTTGGCTTTGTTAAGGGCAGATCCTGCCTCTTAAACCTGGTTGATTTCTTTGAAACAGTCACTAAGGCCATTGACGAGGGGAAGGTGGTCCACACAGCCTACCTAGACCTCACAAAAGCCTTCGATACAATACCCCACTCGTGCATTATAGATAAGCTCACCAGCTTAAATATAAACCCCTATGTCACTAGATGGGTTGCAAACTGGCTCAAGGACAGAACCCACATGGTTAGAATTGCTGGAGCCATGTCAGACTCCAAACCAGTTACAAGTGGCGTCCCACAAGGCTCAGTCCTGGGACCTCTCTTGTTCAGTATATATTTCTCGGAGGTAAAGGCCAACATGGAAGGACTGTGGCTGACCAAGTTTGCAGATGACTGCAAACTGGGCGCCATAATCGACACTCCAGCCGAGACAAGCATCCTCCAAAAGGGCCTCATAGAAACAGACAACTGGTGCCAGAGCCATGGCCTCAAGCTAAATGCCAAAAAGTGTATAGTCATCCACTTTGGCAAAAACAAAGTGCCCACCAATTACCACATAGGTGGTAATCCATTAAGTTCAGAAGAAGTAATTAGGGACCTAGGGACCCAAGTTGATAGCAATCACTCATTTGACAACCACGTGGCCAAAGTGGTTAGAAAAACATTTTATATAGCCCACCTAATCATGAAGGAATTCACATCTAGATCATGGGGAGGTCATCATGCCTCTTTACTCAGCCCTCATCAGGCCCATAATTGAGTACAATGCCCCTTTTGGGATGTACCTTACCAAACACCTGCAGCAACTGGAAAGACCCCAAAAGTACCTCACCAAGAGGATCAAAGGGCTCAAACAGATGCCATATGCTGCCTGGTTAAAGAAGCTCCAGCTCTACTCAGTGGCATACCGCCTGCTCAGAGGCGATCTGTGCCTGATGTATAAAGCCATGTCCAACCCAGAATTAATGGACATGCTGCACCTCAGAAAATCCAAATCCCATCGAGCTACGCGCTCGAGAGATTTGAACCTCAGCACTGAAATAAATAGGACATGCTGTAGGGACAGATTCATAACCCAGAGGCTTCCTTCACTCTGGAATAAAATCCCAGTCCAGGTTAGGCAGAGTCCCTCATTGACTCTCTTCAAGAGGAATCTTGATGAGTGGGTGGGAGATCGTAGGTTTACCCCGGGTATCACTTCTGTGTCACTGTTAGACAGAGGCATAGTATACTAACCTCGAAAAAGGGCATAGCAAAATTATTTTAAAATGGGTGGCGAAAGCCAAACACACTCTGGCTAGGGTTATAAATGCCCTAGGGCAGATAGCCTAGTATGAACCTATGAACTTATGAACTTGTATACATGTGTTAGTATTTATTATGCACGTCATATTTGTATAAATGCGTTAGTATTTATCACGCACCTCACGTTTGTATAAATGTGTTAGTATGTACCATGCACCTCACACTAGCATAAATGTGTTAGTATTTGTCATACACTTCACATTTGTATAAATGTGTTAGTATTTATTATGTACCTCACACTTGTATAAATGTATTAGTATGTATCATGCACCTCACACTTGTATAAATGTGTTAGTATTTATCATGCACCTCAGACTTGTATAAATGTGTTAGCATCATGCACCTCACACTTGTATACATGTTAGTATGTATCATGCACCTCACAGTTGTATAAATGTGTTAGTATGTATGATTCACCTCACACTTGTATACATGTGTTAGTATTTATCATGTACCTCACATTTGTATAAATGCGTTAGTATTTATCACGCACCTCACGCTTGTATAAATGTGTTAGTATGTATCATGCACCTCACACTTGTATAAATGTGTTAGTATTTATCATGCACCTCACACTTGTATAAATGTGTTAGTATTAATCATGCACCTCACACTTGAATAAATGCGTTAGTATCATGCACCTTACACTTGTATAAATGTGTTAGTATCATGCACCTCACACTTGTATAAATGTGTTAGTATGTATCATGCACCTCACACTAGTATAAATGTGTTACTATTTATCATGCACTTCACATTTGTATAAATGTGTTAGTATTTATTATGCACCTCACACTTGTATAAATGTGTTAGTATGTATCATGCACCTCACACTTGTATAAATGTGTTAGTATTTATCATGCACCTCACATTTGTATAAATGTGTTAGTATTTATCATGCACCTCACACTTGTATAAATGTGTTAGTATCATGCACCTCACACTTGTATAAATGTGTTAGTATTTATCATGCACCTCACACTTGTATAAATGTGTTAGTATCATGCACCTCACACTTGTATAAATGTGTTAGTATTAATCATGCACCTCACACTTGAATAAATGCGTTAGTATCATGCACCTCACACTTGTATAAATGTGTTAGTATTTATCATGCACCTCACACTTGTATAAATGTGTTAGTATTTATCATGCACCTCACACTTGTATAAATGTGTTAGTATTTATCATGCACCTCACACTTGTATAAATGTGTTAGTATTTATCATGCACCTCACACTTGTATAAATGTGTTAGTATCATGCACCTCACACTTGTATAAATGTGTTAGTATTTATCATGCACCTCACACTTGTATAAATGTGTTAGTGTTTATCATGCACCTCACACTTGTATAAATGTGTTAGTATCATGCACCTCAAACTTGTATAAATGTATTAGTATTTATCATGCACCTCACACTTGTATAAATGTGTTAGTATTTATCATGCACCTCACACTTGTATAAATGTGTTAGTATCATGCACCTCACACTTGTATAAATGTGTTAGTATGTATCATGCACCTCACACTTGTATAAATGTGTTAGTATTTATCATGCACCTCACACTAGTATAAATGTGTTATCATGCACCTCACACTAGCATAAATGTGTTAGTATCATGCACCTCACACTTGTATAAATGTGTTAGTATCATGCACCTCACACTTGTATAAATGTGTTAGTATTTATCATGCACCTCACACTTGTATAAATGTGTTAGTATCATGCACCTCACACTAGTATAAATGTGTTAGTATTTATCATGCACCTCACACTTGTATAAATGTGTTAGTATTTATCATGCACCTCACACTTGCATAAATGTGTTAGTATTTATCATGCACCTCACACTTGTATAAATGTGTTAGTATTAATCATGCGCCTTACACTAGTATAAATGTGTTAGTATTTATCATGCACCTCACACTTGTATAAATGTGTTAGTATTTATCATGCACCTCACACTTGTATAAATGTGTTAGTATTTATCATGCACCTCACACTTGTATAAATGTGTTAGTATTTATCATACACCTCACGCTTGTATAAATGTGTTAGTATTTACCATGCACCTTACGCTTGTATAAATGTGTTAGTTTAGTATTTATCATGCACCTCACGCTTGTATAAATGTGTTAGTATTTATCATGCACCTCACGCTTGTATAAATGTGTTAGTATTTATTATGCACGTCACACTTGTATAAATGTGTTAGTATTTATCGTGCACCTCACGCTTGTATAAATGTGTTAGTATTTATTATGCACCTCACACATTGTGTTAAATATGTAGTGTCTAAAGCTAACAAATCCTGAGTCAGTGCTTCGGAGTAAGACTGTCTAGACACACTCACCTAGACATCCTAGTAAATTATTTACTATTAAGTAACACTTATGAAAAGAAGACCACAATATCCCGGTGCTGCTCTGGTTGTCTCCTTCAAATAACACAAAAAAGAGTTAGGAATGAGTACAGTAAAGAGAAAATAAAATTTAACAGTCATACTGATATCCTTATTCAAGGAACAGCTGCACTGATTAAGACAGGCTATGTTGGAGGCCCTATCTCTTGTCTGTTAGAAATCTCCTTTATGGATCATTGAATACAATGAGACATGGTCCAGGAGCATCCCTACCCACACATTAAGTGGCAACTCTACAAAGCTACCCAGACTTGCTGCTGGACCTTACAGATATGAACAAAGTTGTAGGAGTTTTTCATTCTACCAAGCCTGCAATTGTATTTTGCATAGCTGTAGCTGAGAAGTCTGAAAGCTTTTTCCCAGTCCATGTCTTTCACAGGCAAAAACTATGACATTGATGCAAGGCGATAGCTGTCCATAGTGTTAAGATAATGGACTGACTTTATTTCCTTATTTGTGAAAAAATGACAAGAAACAAGAAAGTGAAATCAGTCCTCTACCTTATTGATGGCGGCAGCTATCTCCTTGCATCTCTGTTGTGTTTTTGTACTTGTTTGCCCTGTGACTCACTTTTTGTGATACACAGCATTCCTGGATGTGAGGTGGAGTTATCAGAGCCATTGGTGATCTTTTGTCATTTGACTTGTCTTTCACAGGCACAGACTATGACCTCAGAAGAGAACTCAGTACTACAGTAGTACAATTCAGATAAAAAGGATGAGGTAATAAATTCTAAAGGATTGCTGCTCTTAAATTCTGGAATGCCCTGTCAAAAAGAAGTTATGTCTTACCATAATGTTCCATCTGTGTTGTAGATCTTCATTCATTCCTTACTGATAGGACTTTGCTTCCGTCCTCGGAACCAACCCGGCCAATACACAAGCTCACGCTAGCCAAAACCTCTCGGGCTAAGTCCTACCCATAGTGCCCCTCTTCTCCTTCTCTTCAGATTGAGTTTGTCTGCCCAGTATAAGACAGTGGAGATAATAGAGATAGTTGAGACCATGGAGGCCCTATCTGAGCAAATACCTTATCAGGCAGACAGGACCAAATGATCCACCAGGAGTCATTATGCAGGGGGATGGAGGGCGGGGCATAAGGGACAAATGAAGATCTACAACACAGATGGAATGTTATGGTAAGACATAACTTCTTTATCTGATGTTATAAATCTTCATTTGTTCCTTACTGCTCAGATATTCCTAAGCACCACTGAGCCAAAAGATGCTCTTCCCCTGGAGGGCATATCCAATTTGTAATGGGTGATAAAGGTATGGGGGTTTGCCCAAGTGGCTGCTGCGCAAATGTCATCCATAGAGGCTCTGGAATGAAATGCCACTGATGTGGCCATTGATCTGGTGGAATGAGCCTTGATTCTAGAAGGCAAAGATAACTTGTTCTGTTGATAGACAAAGGTAATGCAAACTCTTAACCATTTTGATAAGGTGACTTTGGAGACAGCTTTACCCAGTCTGCGACCTGAAAAGGCTATGAACAGTTGGTATGACTTTCTGAAGGATTTAGTTCTGTCCAAGTAAAAACAAAGCTGTCTATGTACATCCAACATGTGTAACTGGTATTTATCTCTGTTGGAAAATTCAGGAAAAAATACTGGTAAATCAATAGATTGGTGGGTTGACTGAGATAACTCCTGGGCAAAAAAAAAAAGGGTTAGTATGAAATGATACTCTTTCTTTGTGGAAAATCAAGTAAGGTGGGTTGACACACAAGGCCTGCAGTTCTGATAACCTCCTGGCTGAGGTGATAGCCACTAGGAATAAGGTTTTCCAGGATAAAAACTTTATGTCACATGAAATGGAAGGCTCAAAGGATGAGCAGGTCAAATCTTGTAGGACTAAAGTCAAATTCCATGGTTCGCTTGGGGTTCTAATAGGTGGTTGAGGTGTATAATTCCTTTCTTGAAGATTCTGCATAGACAATGAGATATTAATGAGGAATCATTGAAGCCATTATGGAAGCTGATGATAGCCACCAGTTGGACTGTAATAGTAGAGGCTGAGGCTCCTGCATAAAGTAGGGTTGACAGGTATTCTAAAACTTTATGGACTGGCATTGAAAAGGGGTCTAGTCCTTGTTCCTTAGCCCAAATTGTAAATCTGACCCATTTGCTGTGATAAATTTTTCTGGTGGAGGGTTTATGGGAAGCTAGAAGAATCTTTTGGACTGGGGAAGATAAATGTATTTGCCTGGCAATCAACGTAAGTGGAGATATCAAGCTGTCAGCTTGAAGCTGTGAAGGTTGGGATGAACCAGCTCCTGTGGGTGAGATAGGAGTCCTGAGATTGGGTCCAGGGTTCATGGCCGGTGAACCAAATGAGGCCAAAGGAAGGAGAACCAAACTTGGCGGGGCCAGCAGGGAGCAATGAGGATGACTTTGCTTCTCAGTTGTTGCACTTTCTTCAGGAACTGTGGTATGAGGGAAATGGGTGGAAAGGCATACAGTAGACCTGGGGCCAACCGTGAATCAGAACATTTTTCGGTGACTTCCCCTGTGGGGGAATTAGGGCAAAGAAGTTGCTGCATTTGTGGTAGAAGGGGGAGGCAAATAGGTCACAGCAAGGCTGGCCCCAATGACAAAAAATTTGAGTCGCTACTACAGGGTTGAGAGACCACTCATGAGGCATCAGAATGTTCCTGCTGAGTTTGTCTGCAATCAGATTGGAATGCCCAGGAATGTGTGTTGCTAACAGAAAGCAGTGGAAGCTATCGCCCATTGACACATTCTTAGAGCTTCCCAGCATGAGGGATAGGATCTGGTTTCACCTTGCTTGTTGATGTACTAGACTGCTGACATATTGTCTGATTGGATGGCAATTGTCCTGGATGGGAGGGTTGTTTGGATTGCTTGCAACGCTAAGAGTACCACCCTCAGTTCTAGGACATTGATATGCAATTTGGCCTCTATGGGGGAACAAGTGCCTTGGATGATCCTTCCTTGAAAATGCCCAACCCACCCCATCAGGGAAGCATCCATGGTCACTGTGGCTTTGGGTTGGGGAGGCGAAAAAGGTTGACTCCATAACTCCTCCTCTGGCTTTATCCACCAACTCAAATCCTGCTTGCATTGATTCGTTATGTGAATCGGGTGAGACATTGGATGTGTTAAAAGAGACCATTGAGAAGATAGGAGCCATTGCAGTACGCTCATATGAAACCTTGCAAGAGGGACCAGTGGAATTGTAGCCACCATGGAGCCCAGACGTTGTAGAACTTGTCTGGCTGGGACTAAGTCTTGAGAAAGTATTATTTGAAGTTAAGCTCTCAGTTTTAGCAGCCTGTGAACAGGCAGGGCAAATCGGCAAGAGATTGTGTCGAACATTGCCACAATAAACTCTGAGGTTTGAGTCGGTACCAGGTTCGCTTTTCATAGGTTTATGGAGATTCCCAGCCTTTCTACCAGGCCTTGAGTGTACAATATGGCTTGAAGCAGTAGACTTCTGATTGGAGTGGTGAGGAGTCAATCATCTAGGTATGGAAACACGTGGAATCCTTGTAGCCTGAGTTGAGCTACTACTACTGCCATGCATTTGGTGAAACTCTGGGGGCTGTGGAGAGACCAAAGGGCAGTACTCGAAATTGGTAATGAATGGCTCCTAGACAGAAGCAGAGGTATCTTCTGGACCGTTTGTCCATTTTTATGTGGTAATATGCATCCTGAAGATCTACAGAGCACATCCAGTCATTCTTCTCCAGGAATGGGATAATGGACTGAACTGTGACCATCCAGAATTTTTCTTGTCTGACAAACTTGTTTAGAATGCTGAGATCCAAAACTGGTCTCCAGTCCCCTGCCTTTTACTGACACTAAAAAGAATCTCGAGTAAAAACAGATCCTATTTGGTCTGGTAGGACTACTTGGATTACTCTTTTTTCTAGCAGCTTTTGAACGTCTAGCACTGCTGCATCTGCCTGACTGGGTAGGATGTCGGGGATTTGCCTTAGAGGCTTGGGATAAAGGTCAAAGGGAATATGGTATTGTCTGGTCATAATCCTCTGCACCCAGGAATCTGAAGTTATTGATTGCCAGGCCAAGTGGTGCAGAGGAAAGCAATCAGGCCACTCTTTAGGACAGCTGATAGGATTGACCAGAGAAGGAATCCCTGGAACCCTGGTTTCGTGGTCCCCCTCTGCCATGATAGAGGCATCTCCTAGATGAGTTCCCCCCTCTGCCCTGGGGGGAATTGCTCATCATGTGTGTCACGGAAAGGTCCTTGGGATTTCTTGAACCACATCTTTCCACCTCTCTGACTCCTGTAGTAGGATCATTGAGGAGCTGAAAAACATATGCCCATGGCAAATAGGGTCTTTCCATCCTTCTCACACCTGGCTAATGTGTCCTTAACTTTATGGTCAAATAAGGAAGCTTCATCAACAGGAGCATTGATGAAGGAAGACTTGAAGGGGTCTGTGAAGTCACATAAGTGCATCCAGGCGTGACATCTCATGACCACGCCTGAAGCAGCTGCTCAAGCTGTCCCTTCAGTTGTATGGGCAATCAACTGCATGGAAGAGTTAGAAATGAATTCTAGGGTAGCAAGCTGAGAGACAACTTTATCCCATACCTCATCAGGTAATACCCCTGTCAAAGTACCTGAAAATTCTGAAATCAGGTCCCTCTAGAGATGTGTGAAATATGCCATGTAATTCAGAGACCTATGGCAAAGTTCGCTGAAGCATATTCCACTTTCCTACTATGTCTATCAACCGGGACTCCCTGCTCAAAGGATGGACAGTCGAACTTTCTTCTGCAAGTTCTTTCTTGATAGCCGCTGACACAACCATGGAGTTTACTGTCAAACCTTTGGACCAATGGGGTTGGTCTTCTGGTGGGGAAATAATCTTATCAGACCTTTGGGTAATTGGCTCAGTGTTGTCAGGGGCCTTCTAGGCAAACTGCACAATAGGCTTAATTAGTTCATCTGCATATGGGGTCATCCAGCAAGCAGAGGGGCGAGCATAGAAGTCTTGCAAGAATACAGATTCCCCAGTAGAAGGATTGATGGGCTTCTAGTTGCCCCTCTGTTTTAGGATTGCCAGTATGTCTCCAAAGGAGACATCTTCAGGGGGAGATTGTGGGGACCCTTCTCCCTCATTGAAATCTATATCTTCAGTGAGGGATTTATCAGGGGAATCGGTGTGCTTCCTCTTGCATGTTCTCTTTCGGGGTGGCTCCACAGTGGGGTCGAGGACTCTGAAGAGTGAGTGCCCTGTAGCAGGGTCTCTTGCTACTCCAAAGCTTGAAGTCCCCACTTAGTGGGCTGAGGCAAATGCATGCTAGAGGTGAGAGAGAGATCAGGTTCTGATGCTGGAGGTGCCAACTGCATGTTTGCAGAAACAAGAGCCTTCTCCATCACCAGGAAGACAGGACCACCTCAGAATTGGGGTCACACCCTGCTCTGACAAGCCCACTACCAGGATAGGAGCCTCAAGAGAACCAGGAACTGCCAGAACAGCTGGAGCCATAGACAGCGCCATAGGAAAAATCAGCACCAAGCTAGGAGTCACAGTGCTGACAGACCAGTCGTGGTCCCGAGGGTGGAGACTGGCTCCGAATGGAGCAGAGTCCAGAGGGGAGGCTCCGGAACCATTAAGGGAATCATCACAGAAACTGAAGGCATAGGCACTGGGGTAGATAGTGGAACAGAGAGCTCCAAAGTCTGGGAAGAGGTTCAAGAAGGATATGCCTGAGACCATGCAGAGAAAACTTCGGCTCCAGGTGGGAGGGAAGTCCTGGTCAGGGTTGAATTTCCTCTAGTTGCCCAAAGTTGATCGACAAGCCTCACTATGTCTAATTCAGAGTGACTCCTGGTGGACCATGTAGATACTATGGAAGGAGAGTCTGGTCTTTCCAGAAAAGGGCTATATTGTTGTCCAAAGAAGGGCTCTATAGTTGGAGAGTATCTGGTCCTAGGCAAAATTTCAGATTTTGGCGCCGAGGACAGAACCAATATTGGTGCTGAGATTGTGTCTATTATGGAGGATATAGTCAGTACCGAAGCAGGTTTAGAAATTGTCAGTTCAGTGGTTGCCAACAGCTTCGGTGCCATAGAACTAATCATGGGCACTGGAGCTGAAAAAGCCGGTGCAGATAATTTTGTTATTTTCGGTTCAGAAACAGTCTGAGAGTGCTTTGGTTCTGTAGAAGTTGGACAGATTGGAACCCAATGGCTTATCTTTTTCTTATCTTTTCTGGGAGGTGGTAAGACCTCCGCCTCAGAGAGGGCCTCCAAAAAAAGGGTTTTTAGCAAGCCCTTAAGAATGAGTTTGTTTTTGCACTCAGCAAGAATGCGAGAACTAAAAGTTTTGCACAAGTCACAAGGAGGTTGAGTCTGGAGATGGGAAGCTCCAAAGCAGTAGACACGTATTAAGTGTCCATCCAAACTGGGAATTTTCCACCCACACTTCTCACATTGTTTAAATCCGGTTGTTTTTTTTTTTTTGTCTGACATATTTAAGGTAACAACGGTTATAGAAAAACAGTAAGATACAAGCAGAAAATCCAGAGAGAGAGAGGAATATATAAAAAATATAAAGTACACACATATATATATATATATATATATATATATATATATATATATATATATATATATATATGTGTGTGTGTGTGTGTGTGTGTATGTTTTTTTCTTTTTTTTGAAAAGGGGAGAGAGAAAGGAAATACCAAGTATGGTAACAGGATTACCACAAGGGTAAGAGAGGGGCCATACCAATAATGATCCTTAAACTACCAAAAAAAGGGTAGGAGAAGAATAAGGTCACAGATAAGAAGAAAGATATATAATCATAAGAAAGGGTACAAAGTACAAAAATACCAAAAATCTATCACTTAGCTGAAAGAGATGGCTTAACACATCTTGAAAAGTATGCGGCAAACGAAATCTGAAGAGAAGGAGAAGAGGCCCACAAAGCAAGTACAAATATGACTCAGTCATTGTCCATGCTGGTGTGAATGACCTGAGACGTACCTCCCTGGACTACATGAAAAGAGACATAGAGGAGCTCTCTGAGCATGTAGCCCAGGCCGGTATGACCCTGACCTTGAGTAGCATCTTACCCTCACCAAGAATGATGCCACAATATGAAGACAAGATGATCAATTTCAACAATTGGCTTAAGTACTGGTGTCATTCAAAGGGGATCCAATGCCTGTCAGCCTGAGATGATATGCTCGACAAGCCACGCTGCTTCATTAGGGATGGCTTGCACCTGTCACGCCCTGGCTTTCAGATATTGGCAAAGGCTCTTGCCACCCCCATAGTGCCTTTTTTAGGCAAGGCTCAAAAGACAAACCCACCTCCATAGGTATCACAAGGGATAAGAAACTAAGAGTAATGCTACTCAACGCCAGAAATCTAAACCTCAAGATGCATGTACTCGAAACTCTCCTTAGCATGGAGAACATCGATATCTGTGCAGTAACAGAAACCTGGTTCAAGGCTCCTGAGAGCACCCCAGCACTACCAGGTTATACCTCATACCATGCTTTTCGGCCCCAAAAACTCGGAACGAACCACAAAAGGAGTGGGAGTATCAATATTCGTCAAAGATTCCCACACCTCCAGGTTGGTGGCACAGCACGAAGCATCGGAGACTATCCATGTGCAACTAACAGTGGGTAAAACTGCCTTCCAGTTTATAGCCTGCTACAGACCACCCTCCCAAACCCAGGAACCCCACTCAGCCTTCCTGAGAACACTGGAAAATATGAAGGTCTCTCCAAACACCATTATATTGGGCGACTTCAACTACCCAAACATAGACTGGGAGCATTACTCTAGCTCCAACACCCTAGCCCAAAGGTTCCTAAAATTTATAAACTCAAATGCTATGGAACAACTGGTGACCACTCCCACAAGAGGGGAAAACATACTGGACCTGATCATGACCAACATGGGGACTCTATGCTCCAGACCAGAAGTGTATCCCTCACTGGTAAGATCAGACCATAAATTAATCTCACTGGATATCCACATCCCAACCCCACCCCCTGCCCAGAAAACCACAGTGAAAAACCTCTCTAAAGCAAACTTCACACTACTCAAAACTGAGGTGGAATCCTTCAAAGCCCCAGGGCCTGTGGATAATACGGCCCAGACCGCAGAATCCTTTATAAATGCATTCTATGAACACCTTCAGGAATGCATGGATCATGCAATCCCAAATAAAACTAAGACCCAATCCCCCAAAGGCAGGCGTCCTGTCTGGTGGACCCAGCCATAAACAAACTATACAATAGAAGAAGGAAGTTACTACATGATAGAGCAAAATCCCAAAAAGGGAAGGCACCTCTGGTCAGTATTAGCAAAAACTACGGGCACTCATAAAATCATCGAAGGCCAGCTTCGAGAGAAAAATTGCACAGGACACTAAAGATAATCACAAAGCTTTCTTTAGTTATGTTAGGAACCTGGGTGGAAATTCCCAGATATGCTCAGAATTAGTCCAAAATGACAAAAAATACACTGAAGCATCCTCCAAAAGGGTCTCATAGAAACAGACAATTGGTGCCAGAGCCATGGCCTCAAGCTAAATGCCAAAAAGTGTATAGTCATCCCCTTTGGCAAAAACAAAGTGCCAACAAATTACCACATAGGTGGTAATCCATTAAGTACGGAAGAAGTAATTAGGGACCTGGGGACCCAAGTTGATAGTAATCTCTCATTTGACAACCACGTGGCCAAAGTGGTTAGAAAAACATTCTATATAGCCCACCTAATCATGAAGGGATTCACATCTAGATCAGGGGAGGTCATTGTGCCTCTTTACTCATCACTCATCAGGCCCATAATTGAGTACAATGCCCCTTTTGGGATGTACCTTACCAGACACCTGCAGCAACTAGAAAGACCCCAAAAATACCTCACCAAGAGGATCAAAGGGCTCAAACAGATGCCATATGCTGCCCGGTTGAAGAAACTCCAGCTCTACTCGGTTGCTTACCGCCTGCTTAGAGGCGATCTGTGCCTGACATATAAAGCCATGTCCAACCCAGAATTAATGGACATGCTGCACCTTAGAAAATCCAAATCCCATCGAGCTACGTGCTTGAGGGACTTGAACCTCAGCACAGAAATAAATAGGACATGCTGGAGGGACAGATTCATAACCCAGATGCTCCCTTCACTCTGGAATAAAATCCCAGTCCAGGTTAGGCAGAGTCCCTCACTGACTCTCTTCAAGAGGAATCTGGATGAGTGGATGGGAGATCATATATTTATCCCGGGTATCACTTCTGTGTCACTGTTAGACAGAGGCACAGTAAACTAAACCTCGAAAAAGAGCATAGAAAAATTCATTTAAATGGGTGGCGAAAGCCAAACACACTCTGGCTAGGTTTACAAATGCCCTAGGGCAGATAGCCTAGTATGAACCTATGAACCTATAGGTAGGACTTAGCTTGAGAGTTTTTGGGTGGAGCAAGCTTGTGTATTGGCTGGGTCGGTTCCATGGATAGAACCAAGTCCTATCAGTAGGGAACGAATGAAGATTAACAACATCAGATCGGACATTTCAATCTTTCCAGCCTACAGCCTAGTTAAGCACATGACAGCAAAAAGTAAAAAGTAAATGCACACATTTTACCTAAATCTTTGTTAAACATGAAGTGCTAATCAAGTCCTACTTGTCAGAACTAATTCACCTTAACATTTCGAGGCTGATCAATACTAAACCTTTTTTTCAAAACAGATACACGATGGTGAAGTCAACAAAATATTCTCAAATACTTACAAATGCTAATAAAGCTGTTATACATACATACACACATACACGTGTGCTCAGTTCCATACCTTACATACATATGTCTGCTAGCAGAAGTAAACAGTCTTGCTTTCTAGTCTGCCCTTGGTTTGCAGCCAGTTTGCTGCAGCTTCCTCATACATCTTCACTTCCCTTCTCCTCCATCTCTCTTCTTCTTCCTAAATGCATCAACAGAGTTACACTCCACCATCTACCCTAGTAAACTATTTCATATATCAGAAAAGCTTTCAATTAAGCAAAATTCCCTGCAGTTCAGACTGTAGTAGTTGTTTTATTTGTTTGCATCTGATGCCCTTTCCAGACAACCGCTAACCTTCCTTCAAATTCCACCAAATTCACAATTCCTTTTCTTGATTATATTGACTCAGATCATGTCCCTGTACTTCTACTTTCCACTGTATAAAGATCTCCAGTTGCCCAGCATGACTTCATAGTTTAGTGTCTTCGTCTCTTAACCTTAACAACCCTTGCTGATTTTCTTTGTGTTCATTTTAGTAATGCTACAGCCCTACAGTTGTACAGCTTGAAGAACTGCCCACAAACTGCATATGGAGGTCTGACTGATGCCTGATACACTGAAAGAATGCCCTCCTCATCCCTGGAGATTCTGTCTGTCAGGGTGCATCCATGTATCTTGTTGGCTTTGCATCCAGCCTTTTCACTTAGTGCTTGATGGTTTGTTTTCACAACTCCTAGATCTTTTCATTTTGGGGAGCACATAAAATATATAGTTTAGCTTAATTTGCAATTTCATATATGTTATCAGAAACAGTTGTGGTATTATTATAATGAAAGAAAATAAAACTGTTTTAAAATACAATGCAATTTAGCCTGAATGATCATACTAATGTCACATGACTGTCTTACAGAATGACAGTCATGTGACATTAGCATGACTGTCTTACAGAATGACAGTCATGCTGTGACATGACTGTCATTCTGTAAGACAGCCCTCTGACTGATTGTGAATTTTTCCATTTCACGTCTAGTCAAGGAACTGGAAAATAAGTGCTAAAATTCATAACAGGCTTATGTTTTCTGATTCAGAGCTCAGTTCTGTTTTGTATAACTCACCCTATACAAACAAATAGAAAGGCTTGACCTTAGTAATTATAGGGTTAACACTTAGTTTTTATGTGCAGAGTAGATAATGTAAATACTCAGCATTTGAAGTCTCATAACATGCAGTAAATATATGAAGTGCAGGCCATCTATACTGAAGATCAACACATCACAATCTCTGCATCACAAAAGCTCATCTAATAAACTGTCCACATTCAGAAAGTCTTTTCAGCTTACATCACACCATTGCATACAGTTTATTTAATTTTGACTTTGGTTAGATTGTAACTTTTTTGAATTAGTGCTGGAAATGCATGCACTGTCTCCTCTTGAATCAATAAAAATTAAAGTGAAAAGCGTATTCCTAATTTTGCTGTTTAAACTTGTATATTGTGAATACTACTCCATTTCATTAATATGTCTCGTGAAGGGAATATCTACAGCCTAAGTTCACAGAATAATATCAAATTAATTGTGGAATCTTGGTTGTGTGTACAGAGTCCCCCATCTCCAAACAAAGCAGTACTGTGGAGTGCACTATTCGCCTGATAACAGTGTGATATTCCAAGTGCTACACGCAGGTGTGTTTATATACAACAGAGCCAATGTCTATTTTCTTCTAATTTAACCTATGGGTTTTTGGATCCAATTGGCTCTGAACTCAATGCCTTCTTCTAAAGCTGTGGACCCGAGGTTGTGACTCCTCCCCTACCCATAATTCCCTCCTGTCCACTAAGCTACCTCTGATCCCATTTGCCCCCTATAATTTCAGACTTGTGCTTGGTGGGTTCTATATTTTCACGATAAATGAAAGTCGTCTTTTTTTTACATTGTTACTAGAATTGCTCTCCTCCCTAACGTTTTTTAGCTTTACTGCTACTGTTAGAGTTGTAGGCATGCGATGCTAGTTTTGGTATAGTTCAAACAGTTATTAGGAATAGCTAGCATAGTTAGTTCTTAGCATTAGGATTATAAGTGTGCTTTTTGCATACTTAGACTTAAATTATTGCCCCTCTACTACTAGTATGGAAATAAATAGTTGCATAAATTGTTAAAGAAATATTTAAATAAGTATCTTTTCATTATTTCTCAATATTCTTGTTTTTATATTTGTTGTTGTTGGCTTCTAATCTGATGTCAGATAAACCCCAAGGTTTAAGAATTGCATGGCCTGTGAACATAAAATTCCACCTCAAGACCCATACTTTTTATGCATTTATTGTTTGTGTTCCACCTGCCTAGAAACAATTTGTGACATTTGTGCTTCTTTTAGGAAAATTCATCTGGAAACCTAATTAATCACAAAACCTATTTGACCCCTAAAACGAAGATAACACAGCATATAAAGTTTTATATATAGTCGTTATACTATATATAAAAGAACTAAGTTTATAAGAGCAATGTTTAAAATCCATCCCTATTTTTGTTCCTTTGTTGGAATTTTTATTGGGATCGCTTGATTGCTCTCACTGTGTGTGTGTGTGTGTGTGTGTGTGTGTGTGTGTGTGTGTGTGTGTGTGTGTGTGTGTGTGTGTCTTAGAGCAAGAAATCTGGACAAAGCCATACATAATGGGAGAATAAAGGCCCCAAAATAAGGACACTTTTTAAATATTGCTCTTACAAACTTAGACGGTTGATAGAGCAATACGTTTTGCATTAGTATGAATTTTCTGAAGGATACGAGGTCTAAAGCTCAAAATCTGCCATTATTTTCTGACCTTGGTTCTCAATGATTTGCCAGAAAAACATAATTTTATGAGAAACAGACCAAAAATATGAGGCAAAAATCTGGACATTCTGCGAAAATCTGGACAATTGAGAGGTATGACCCCACCCACCTCCCTCTTACACACACACACACACACACACACACACACACACACACACACACACACACACACCTCCCCTACCTACTTCTTGCACACACACACACACACACACACACACACACACACACACACACACACACACACACACACACACACACACACACACACACACACACACACACACACACAGGCAAAACAGCTGTAGATCACATCTAAAAACAAAAAGTAAAGTCCAGTAGACTGGGGAATAAATTCACTAGCTGCACTGTTCTAGAATTAAAAACAGTAATGGTCTTCAGTGATTATAAATAAAACTTTCAAAAAGAAATAGATAAAAAACAAGGTAGTCCATGCAGTGTCAGCATCAGTAGTGATTTTGCTATAAAGTACTGTAATGGTGCCATCACTTGACAGCACAAAGAAGGCCAAATCAACCAAAAGTGCGAAATAACAGTAATGTTAAAACAGGATGCAAGAAGCTGATAAGTGCTGGCAAGTCCTGAAAGATTATCAAACAGTGCTGTGTTGCCAAATCTAATGCAAAAACAGAAAGCAGAAATCTGTTAAACTCCCCCATTTTCACACACAAGACTCTTGCATTCCAGATTAATGCTACCTTATACCAAACCAGAGACTGTAGTCAACAAGGCTACTTGCTGAGCCACTTTGTCACCTCACCCATAGAATTAAATGCACATTATACTGAATTAAATATGATTAACAATAAACACAATAGACATATCCTGTGTGTAGTTCATAAAGTCATAGCATAAACTTCTCCAAATGTTTCAAGAAAATAGCTTTGCAGGCAGGAATTAAAAGGGAGCAAGTAGGACAATCCAGAGTAGTGGGTTAAGAGACACAGTCGACTGAACAGCAAGTTAATCTCAACACCAGCATTTTTTTAACCTGTAAACAAGTTTACGCAACTAATCTAACACATTTAATCCCAGCAAATTATATCTGTAACAACTGAATTTCCACTTAATCCACTTCCATTGACTTGCATGTCCATCCGCACCTGATCACTCACCTGTCTGACAAAATGGGATACAGAAGTGCAGGACAGTTTCAGTATTTCTTGAAGGATATTCCAAATGCAAACTATTGATGTAAAATGTCATTTGGATGCTGTTTTTAATAGTAATTGTGGATAACAATAACTGTGCGCATTCTGAAGTTATATGATCAGATGTGCTAACTATATTTAGAGTCACCCTTGTTTTGCTGTCCGCTGCACAGTCCAAATGTCTTCAGGAATTGAAATCCTGTGCTTGCAAAAGAAAAAGACGTAAACAATCAGTCGCATACAAAGGATGTTCTTAAAGAAGAATGCTCTAAAAAAAAAAAAAAAATGTTTTTTTTTTTACTTAAAAAGAAATGGCTCTGTCCAGATTTTTTGTTATAAGAGTCTGAGAGGTATGAGGGGTATGTAAACCTTTCAGGAGATGCTCCTGCTGCTAGGAGATCGCTCAATTACTCTCAGTGTGTGTGTGGAATGCATGGTAACTGAAACCATGTTATTCTACCAAGTTTATAAGTTTATGAGTAATATTTAAAATCCATCCTTATTTTTTTTCCATTATTCCAGTTTATTCGTGGCTCTGTCCAAATTTCTTGTGGTAAGAGTTTAAGAGGCATGAGAGGTACAGAAACCTTTCAGGTGATGGTGCTGCTACCAGGAAATCACTCAATCACTCTCAGTGTGTGTGGAATGCATGGTAACTAAAACCGTGTTATTCTAGCAAGTTTATAAGTTTATAAGAGCAATATTTAAAATCCATTGCTTGATCACTCTCAGTGTGTGTGTGTGTGTGTGTGTGTGTGTGTGTGTGTGTGTGTGTGTGTGTGTGTGTCATGCGGCAGAGTGGAGTGGCCATTATTTTTCAAAGCTACTGGGAGCCACTACAGAGGGGTTGAAGAGCTGCATATGACTTCAGAGCTATGGGTTGCCAACCCCTTGTCTACACTTTCTCATCTCGGGTTTCGAATACTGGCTAAAACTTTATCTACCCTCATAGTGCCTTTTTTTAGGCAATGCCAAATTGGCAAACCTACTGACAGAAAAATTAACTCGGCTGAAACTCAAGGTGTTACTGCTCAATGCCAGGAGCCTATATAAAACTACACTCACTTCAATCCCTCTTCACACTCTTGAATATAGTCATTTGCACAGTTACAGAGACATGGTTTAAAGTGGCAGGGAGTACCCTGGCAGTCCAAGGTTTTAGTGCCTTCCACACTTTTAGACCAGTAGCTGCATAGATAGGGACTAAAGGTGGAGGTGTCTCAATATACATCAGTATCAAGCATATGTCTAGGGAGGTCAGACTTGATGTGCTGGAGTTCCTCTATGCGCAGATCACCATAGACAAAATCCTGTACTGTATCCTAGCCAGCTATGGGTCACCTTCCCTATCCCAAGAAGCTCACATTGCATACTTGGACCTACTGTAAACATTTGTCATCCAACCTAAAACCCTAGTCATGGGAGATCTTAATTACCCCTGTGTATATTGGGAATCCTACACAGCCTCAACTCTACAGGTAAAGAGATTCATGGACTTTGAAAATACAAACACCCTTGACCAAATAGCGAATACGCCCACTAAAGTTCCAACATACTAGACCTCGTGCTCACAAATATGGGAGAATACTGCACACCCAAATGTATAGTCCTCCCTGGTAAGTTCCAACCATAAGGCTGTTTCCTATGAAATCAAAATCAACTATATAATCCTATTAACACCATTAACAGTTAGGAACTATTCCAAGGCAAATGTCCTGTTATTAAGTGATGGTTTGTCAAAATTCAGTGCCCCTCCAAACTCTGAGAACACACCAGCCTATGCTGAATTGTCCTCAGAAACTCTGTACAACCATGTCAATGGCTGCATTGAGGCTTCTGTACCTAACAGAAGTAAGCCCAGGACTAGCCCCATAAACAAACTGCCCTATTGGCATCCCAAATTAAATAGGAAATGCAACAAAATGAAAATATTATGGCAAAAATCAGGAAGGGTAATTCCTATAAAGGTAAAAACTCTCTCATCAAAGTATACAGGCAACTAAGAGGGTTAATTAGGTCAAGCAAAGACAACTTTGAGGTTAAGATTGCCTCCCAAGAAGGAGATTACCATAAATCCTTCTACAGCTATGTCAGAAACCTTAAGGGCAGCAGACAGCAATGAGCTGAACTGGTGGTTAATAGTGCCACATTCAGTGTGCCTGGTGATATAGCAAACCTGTTAGCAGACAAATTCAGTTCCAACTTTAACTCCTCTCACCCCCAACCATCCCCCCAAAAATATTGTCAAACATAACCCCTCCACCTATAACTAGGGAGCATGTACTGGCTCTACTCACTAAAGCCAAGAACACACCCTTAATGGGCCCAGATAAGATCCCAGGATGCCTCCTTAATAGTCTCCAATATGACTTATCAGGACCCTCGTAGTCATTATTTAATTATAGTCTTTTTGTGCCATATAAATGGAGGGCTGTGACTGCTTCCCCCTTCATAAGGGAGGACCTTCAACAGATCCTGAAAACTGCAGACCCATTAGTTCTGAGTAGTCTTATTTGCAAAGCCTTGGAAAGAATTATCAAAGAAATTATCAACAAGGACATAGGATACCTCCAGACACTGGATCCGTCTGAGTTTGACTTTGTTAAAGGAAGGTCATACTTACTGAATCTGGTGGACTTCTTTGAAAAGGTCACTAAGGCAATGGATGAGCGGGAAAATGATGCATACTGTCTACCTAGATCTAGATAAGGCATATGATACAATACCCCACTCAGGCATTGTTAACAAGCTTACAGAGCTAAGTATAAACCTCTTTAGAACACGCTGGATAGCTAGCTGGTTTACTGATAGGACCCAAGAGGTTAGAATCAGTGAGACTACCTCCACAAAGAGGCTGGTCACCAGTGGAGTTCCTCTGGGCTCTGTGCTAGGCCCACTTCTATTTGGCGACTACCTCTTGAATGTCAAAGCCTGTGGCTAACCAAGTTCAATTTCACAGATGATTGCAAACTAGGAAAAGTCTTTGAATCCCCCGAAGATGAGAACACCCTTCAGGAAGGTCTAATACAGACAAATACCTGGTGCCAAAACCATGGCTTAAAGCTCAAAACCAAGAAATGCATTATAGTACCTTTTGGAAAGTCTGACACCCTGCCTAACTATGTCATCAATAAAACACCCTCAAAAGTTGATTTACTAATCAAGGATGTGTTTACTCATGTAGATAGTAATGTAGCTTTCGACCAACATGTGTCCAAGGTAGTAAGAAAATCCTTCTACGTTGCTCAACTTATAAGCAAGGGCATGGGATCTAGGTACAGAGAGGTCATCATACCACTGTAATTGACCCTCATCAGACCCATCATAGAGTATAATACCCCCTTTGGTATGCACCTGACCAGGCACATGCAGCAACTGGAATGTCCACAAAGGTTTCCTACAAAAGGAATACAGAGAGTAAACACAATGTCCTACATAGATTGCCTCAAAACCCTGTCTCTTTGCTTGGTATCATATAGACTTCTGAGAGGTGATCTCTGCCTGGCATACAAGACATCCCTGGACCCTGTTTTGATGAATCTTTTGCACATCCGCATGGGATCTAGGTACAGAGAGGTCATCATACCACTGTACTTGACCCTCATCAGACTCATCATAGAGTATAATACCCCCTTTGGTATGCACCTGACCAGGCACATGCAGCAACTGGAATGTCCACAAAGGTTTCCTACAAAAGGAATACAGAGAGTAAACACAATGTCCTACATAGATTGCCTCAAAACCTTGTCTCTTTGCTTGGTATCATACAGACTTCTGAGAGGTGATCTCTGCCTGGCATAAAAGACATCCCTGGACCCTGTTTTGATGAATCTTTTGCACATCCGCAAAACAAACAGCATCAAAACTAATAAAATAAAAGAACTAAATTTTGCCTAGAACTTAAACAGAACATGTTGGAGAGACAGATATATTTCTCAGAGTATTCTCATTCTCTGGAACAGGCTCCCCATCCGTGTGAAGCAGAATTCCTCCCTATCCCTATTAAAGTGCAACTTGTTCCAATGGATTGGTAAACGGAAATTCACCTCTGGCCTGGATCCCATGTCTCTGATGGACAGAAGCAGTCAGTAATTCACCCCCTATATAAATCCAATTTGTGGATCATATTTGGGTCGCACAGCTAGGCTTATAAGGGCTCTAGAGGTCTTTAGCCTAGTACACACCCATGAACCTATAAAAAAGTAAAACACTAGTTAACCAACAGGACAGAAATAAAGATGGGTGGTTACTGTTTTATCCCAAGATGAGTTACCACTTGTGTCCCACAGAGCTCAGAACTGGGGCCATCTCTTTTTGGAATACTTCTCATATACAAAAGCAGGACATGGACACCGAACCAAATATGATGATGTTTGCAAAATGGTTAGCATAATTACTTTAACATAAAATACTGAAGTTCTCCACATCTTGGTGCAATATTAATGACTTCACATTTAATGTCAGTAAATGTAAAATCATAAGGCTTGGTAAAATGGACATAATAAATGATTACAAGATAAATAGTCAAATCATAAAAATCTACGGATAAAAACTGACAGCAATTTAAACTTCGACCAGTATGTATTTGCTAAAGTCAGGAAAACTTGCAGGGTCATGGCAGTCAAGCTTCTTGAAGGCCAGTAGGTTATAAGCTTGATAATTAAACCTATTAATTTATAAAGCACCATACCGCTCAACCTCTTAGAGCAAGAAATCTGGCCAAAGCCATAAATAAAAGTGAGTCAAAGGCCCAGAAAATAGGGACAAATTTTAAATATTGCTCTTACAAAGTTAGAAAGTTAATAGAATAACAGGTTTTACATTCCCATGGATTTTCCGAATGGTATGAAGTCTGAAACTCAAATGTCTGTCATTATTTGTTAACTTCAGTCTTTAATGATTTGCCACTAATGTGCCAGAAAACCAATTTTTTTAAAAAAACAGATGAAAAATATAAGGTACAAATCTGGACATTCTGTGAAAATCTGTACAGTTGAGAGGTACAGAAAATCATGAAATGGAATGCAATGCACCTTCTGTGAGGACTAGAATTAACAGAAAGCATGCTATCACAACAGTAGCACTGGAGAGTTAGACTGCACCAATCATCCTTCCTGCCTTTCTGTTTCCCTCTGTTTTTTCTCTCAGATTTGAGTGAAATGACAGAAGAATGAAAATGAAGAGCTGAAAAGTAATGTGATATACCTCAGTATGATTAAGGATTAACTTGTGAAGAGCCAGTCTCTGTTGTAAAACTTGATATTCTGCAATATAGTAGAATAGAGATGCACAATCTGTGTATTGTAGACACAGCAGTGAAATACACAGTATGGTACTATGTATGTTTATTTGCCCACTATAAGCTGAGCTGAAAAAAAAACCTGAAAAAAAAAAATAAAAAAAAAAAAAAAAAATAAAAAAAAAAAACCTGAAAATCAAAAAAAACACAAAAAATAATATAACATAAATATAATATAAATAAACTCTACCAACTGACCTTGACCCTAGTCCAAAGGTCAGGTCCTTACGCTACACACACCCAACCCCCTAACTAACTCACTTAACTCACTTAAACCGCCCCCATCTTAAATATTTGTCACTAGCATTTTAGCCTAAACCCTAAACTAAAACCACACTTAAACCTAACCTAACATAAAACCAACCACACTAACACACAACCTGACGCCCAGACCAACACCCACCTACTAACAATATACACAATAGCAAACAATCAGTGACGTCAGTTGTTTTTTTTGTTTTTTTGATTTTCATTTTTTTGTTTTTTTTTTTTTTTGAATTTTTGTCATTTTTTTTTTTCAGGATTTTGATTTTCAGGCTTATAGTGTTTCAGGCTTCTGATAGGGAACCGTTTATTTACTTATTTATTTATTTTTAGCTTTATTCAGGCTGGAGGCATTGGCAAGAAAAGTTTAGGGCTATAGTAAAACATCTCTTATTCCCCGAAAGGATGACAGTACCACTCTTGCTGCGTGCCCCTATTGGAAATGAATTGGCTTTAGAGCTTTCACCTCTGTGGGCGATAAATGTGTCTAATGGGCAGGTGGGAGGGAAACACATAGGTCCACAGGGATTGGGAGCTTAAAACAAGTTGTTTCAAAACACAGCATTGCATTCAGTAATGGTTCAGATCAGTGAAGTTAAAATTGGAACAGTTTTCTTCCTGGAATGATTAGACATGCCCTTTAGAATTAGATGGACTATAGAACATGCTCTTCTGACTTTGATAGATGTACTTTATGTGTTCATGACCATTGTCTCTAGATCTTAAAAGATGGTGTTTTTTTTCTGATATGACCATTTAGATTGTAATCACTATTAATGTTCTTTTTACTTGACTGCATGATGCTATATTTCCTAACCTTAAAGATGAGGTCACCACTATTGCATTAGGTGTGCATTTTTGTAAAACATCTTGGAGAAATTTGGAATCTTTTATTGAAAGAAATGCATTTTTCATTCTGCAGTCATCAGCCTATTTGGTTAATCTTATCAATTTCCCACTTTTATATCTAGGACTAAAATCCAAAAATAAGTGCTTCCTTTACTAAGACTGTAACACCTATTGGACTATATTGATAACTCCCTACCCTGATTAATTGTGCCCTGTTGTATAACCATGCCAGTATCTTACCCTTTGTATTATAAATGAATGGGTATGTAATGATTTTAGTTTGATTATTTCCTAAAGCAGAACTATGTTGAAGCCTTAGCAAGATCAACATAAGCACCGTGCCCTGTCAGCCCTTCATCAAATTCTACTGTTATCTCTTTAAAGAAAGCCACAGTATTCAGACAACAAGTTTTCTCTCTTAACAAACCCATACTGTTCCATATCTAACAGAAATATCAACACTAAATAATGTCTCTGCTTAGAACCTACCTGATATGTCCCCTTTATACAATTGGTGCGCCTTCCCTCTGAACTCCTGAAAGCACCTATACCTTCCTACAAAGCCTATGCAAGAAATCTGATTCACTTGTATATCTCTTGTTTGATCACTTGTATATAAATTGTTTTGTACATAAAAAAAAACACATTAGGGGTTCATATGCTCATTTCTTTGAGAAAACCCTCTTGCTGTAATTTGAATATGTTCGAGTCATATTTGTATTAATGTTTTGGAGTTATACTTGGTTATGGTACTTTCTATGTTTTGTTACCTATGTTAACCTAATTGTTTTTGTTATTGGAGCTTTTCTCCTCGGGTCTCCACTGAAAATGGGCTCCTGCCCAGCTGGACCAACCCGTTTAACAAACGTCAAATAAATAAATAAAATAAAAAATATGTCCCCTGTATCATTGTGAATAAACCTCATTATGACTTTCTATATGATTTTAGATACAGTACTGATCAGGCTGATATGCCTAAGATTGTTTTGTTCCCAGTGTCCCTATATTTTGTTGACTGGTATTACTACAGCCTGTCACCACATTTTAAGGACATGTCCACAAGCTAACATTTCTCTATGTGAAGACATCTCCAGGTATATTGTCTGGCCCCTGGAACTTGAGTTTTTAATTTTACTCAGGCAACAGCTGTTTTGTATGTAGATATAAACAATGTCTCACTGAGACTGAAGCATACTGCCATGCATCTTTGCTTATTGTGAATTTTGTTTATGTTAGGAGTTCCTTATTAAATTCCATCATTAGTAAATCCACTGAGACATAAAGGCATTTTGTGGCAAGACATTTATTTTTCAGCATAGAATTTGACAGCTACTAAGGTTACACATAATGTGAATCATGTAAATCTGACCTGGCAAACTATAGACACTAAATTACATGACAAAAGGCACTGTCAAGAATATTCTTTCCAATCATAATTCATATTTTCCAACTGACAGGAGAACATTGCAATCATCATTGAGAAACTGCTAAGACAGTTAACATTTCATCATATTGTCATGCCCTCAGCTGTTTCTCATGATTTCATGTGCAGTAATTTTTCTCTTTACACAAGCAATACTGCATTTATTACAAAACTTGTAATAAAAGCAAGGACATAATACAATGGCATACTATTCATGTTTCTAACTGCTTCTCCTAGGAAAATAATGTCTCATAATACATTTTTGTTTATAACAAGGCAGAACTGTGCCTGTTTATCTAAACTTGCAACATGCACAGCTACAGCATGTTTTACATGACCTAAATATATTTTCAGGTCTAGCTTACCTGGCAATTTTTCTGAAATACAAAAATTTAACTTGAGAGTTTTAATGTTGTCTAACATATTTTTAGTATTTCTATATATGTCTAACATTTTTTCTCACTGTTCCTGTTAACTATCAATCTTTTCCCCCATCAGCCAGCCTGTTTAATGTCCTTCCATTCACTGTTGCAGTATTCATTAGGACAGATGGAACAGGGCATATGGTTGTGCAAGGCACCAAGGCAAAACAGACACTGTTCGTAGTGGTCTTTATGGGTAATCTGTCTCCTACAATGGCATTTACCCTTCTTGGATGACATGAAACCCCACAATCAACGATAAAAGAAAGATAAGTAAAAAAAGAACCCCAGTGGGGCACTTATCTGCAACAGCCTGAACCAGCAATGGAATGGGCATTCAAACCGATGATCAAGAGATGGAGTTCAGACTGGCTGCAAAGAACTTCTGAGGATGGTACATCCGGACATCACCTTTATGCCATACACTACACAAGGAGCATACATGTGATGTACGGCATACCTTAAAGCAACCTAAAGGCTTTGGTTTACTGGCTGGATGTTGGGGACCATCCTTGGCAGGGGATCCCTATTGTAATGAATACTGCAACAGTGGAGAGAAGGACCTCTGCCATTAGGGTAAGATTTTACACAACTGTACTTTCCCCAAAATCCAGGTATTCCCTAGTGAGAATGAGAGCTGGCTGGGGAGGCCATTATACAGACAGGTAAAGCAGTTTTTTGTGAACTTACTAGTATCTTGGCATTAAGGGCATATTTGTTAAGCCTAGCCCCTCCCTTTGGTGGGGGTGGACTGCCCATTTCACAATGGGTACCACACTGCTTTCCCCAATGCAGGTGTACACTGCTACACACTTGTGATGAAAGGTACCACAAATGTGGCTTGGGTGCTGAAATACTACCCTGTGACTGCTAAATACAGCATGGCAAAAGTAACAGTTCCATCTTTTAAAGTTTAGCAAAACCTTATTTGTTTCTGAAATTTCTCTGTTTGCACTGAATGTCTGCATCTCTTAAGGGCAACATTATCTTAGCAATGTGAAAAAGTTGTGTTTTCCATCTTCCCATTCTCATGACTGATAAGAATGAATGTATCAGTGACACATTTTGATAAAGTGAGAGAGCAACAGCACTGCACAGTGCACACACATATGTAGTGGGCACTGGCGGGTCTATATCATAACTGCAAAAGCCCGTTTCATCGAATACATAAATGTCTACATATATTGTGCGAAACATGAATACACCAAATGTCCTAAACCGTGAAATTCAAACTCTCGAACCGGCATAGTTGGCTAACCCCACCGCTCGCTACATACTACCCACCCAAACAAAATAAATAAACCACATACATACACTAACTGAAACCCTACTTCTAACCGTACACTAAACCTTACATACATTACTATCTATGCACTTACCTTAACCCGCACCCTAACCTTAAGGTCCGTAACTATTGCACACTTACCTTAATGAGCTATACCCAAACAAAATAAATAATCCACACACATACACTTAACAAAACCCTACTTCTAACCCTACACTAAACCTTACATTCATTACTATCTATGCACTTACCTTAACCCGTACCCTAACACTAAGGTCCGTAACTATCGCACACTTACCTTACAGAGCTATACGACAGAAGGGCCAACTATGCCAATTCGAGATTTTGAATTTTGCGGTTTTAGGGCATTCTGTGTATTCACAGTTCACGCAATATGTGTCGACGTTAACTTATTAGCTGAAACGGGCTTTCATGGTTATGATATAGACCTGGCACTGGCTACCCTAATGCTTTGGTCTTAATTAGTAATTAGTTGCCTTAGGACCCCCCTTAGTGCCCTGGCATATTTACTTTTATGTAAATGGATTGAGAATCCTGTCATGGGTTCATACCTACAACACCCTGGCCAATGCAGGCTGTCATAGCTGGTCTGGGTCTGCAATGTCTAATGTTCAGACTACCTGGACATGAAGAAGTACACACCTTCCCTAAATGGCAGAAACCAAAAATAAAAAGTGGACCTTGCTACAGTGGTTAATGATTACCTGAAATGGAACTTACTGGTGTACCAGTGGATTCAGAAATTAAACTAAGTAATAAATGTGGGTAGGCCAGCCCACTGCTGACAGGATTAAACATCCAAATAGTTCCTTGTTCACCAGATTTCAAGTACTAGCTAGGTAGTGGATGACCACCAAAAGGGGTGGAGAAAAAGAATGGTTCACTTCTTTTGGGTGAAGAAGTGTGGCTATCAAGTACAGCTGAACCAGCATCCCAGAGTGAAATGGTGTTACTACAGAGCAGTAGAGCAGTGACCTGTGGTTGGAACAGGCTCATTTTCTAAGCCTAGGTCAGCCAACTACATAACACTATTGCACAATATTTTTAAGTAGGGGTATTAGACTATGGTCAGGGCACTAAGAGGAAATAATGTCCACAGACCTGCAGTATTATAGCATTCAGCGAGCAGCTGCCCAAGCTACTGCCTTACTGTAGAATGTGCGAGTAAACTGGAGAATTAGATACCATGGCTACCCAAGGCTAATGGTGATGAATTAAAAATAAAAAACATTTATGGATGTGTAGCTGGTATAACTACTGCTGTTTTGCATGAGAGCAGCTGCTACTGTAATACCTTCTGCTTTATATAAAAGCTACATTGCATGACATTTGTTTGATAACAGAAGGAGGTAATAAGCCTGAGCTGTCTGTCCTTTTAGATGCATTTTACATTCTAGAAATCAGTTAAATGAAATAAGAGCAACTAGGCTGTAAGGTAATTAGAAAGCAATTATAAAAATAATTACCCCCCCCCACCCAATACAGTACCCATGCCACTCAGTGACAACGTTTTACTCTGTGGTCCATATGCACCTTTTTTGTGTGTGCCCAGCTTGCCAGTCACACCCCTGTTTTGCATGTCATTCAGGTCAGACAGTTCTGACTGCATTTATCAAACATTTGTGATGTTTTAATGAAAATTATGACCTGTGTATCGCTGTTAAGTCAATGCAAAGTCCATATAGCACAGAGTGAGACTACCACACCACTAATTGTACTGCAGCAGTGTACATAATGATTAGATCTGTAAGTATAAAAAATGTTTTCATAGGGAGAGGTTCAGAATATATCACTGCATCTGCCAGACTAGTACTAGATGGTTCCAGTGGTAGGAAGTTTGAAAGAATAAACTCAGACACACTCAAACACAATTGTATTTGTCTAAATTTAGATGACTGTTTGAATATGTGACATGAAAATGTAGTGAGTAATCAGTCTGTGTTTAAACAATGCAAGCACACGTTCACACCTGTCTGTCTCTCCCATCTGCTTATCTTCCTGTATATAACTAAAATAAAATGATGCTCCAAAGAACAAAAACTGCCAAATGGAACTTGATATTTAAAAGTATACTAGTTTAATAAGTAAAAATGAAGCGCTTTTCGTCACCTCTCGTGAGGTAACTTCCTCAGATTAACAATCATCTTAAAAGACGTGCTTTAAATACTGAAGTACCGGACACGTGATTGTGTCTGACCGGTGCATTAACATTACAAAACATAGTGCATGTATTACAACTTAAAAAACAAAGTTCAAGTAAACTTTTGAACACATTAAAGTCAAGATGTCACTGTTATTATGCTTGAACTTGTTATTGTTGTAATAACTCCACTACTAGTCCAACAAACACTTACCAGTTTAAAGATATAAAAATGTATACCAGAAAAATTCAAGTAAAAATGTCTACTCAAGTTGGAGACATCTCATACAATGTGAAAAATATTACTTTGTTACATTTTTCACTTTCTTTCTAAACTTTTAAGCTTCAATAAACAAGTTATATTGCAATGGTCATTTAGCCCTGGCATAACAAAAGCATTTGTTCTAAATTGCCATGATAGTTCTCTTTCTTCCAACAGTAAATTGTAAGGACCACCTCGAATGTTTGATTGGATATGGTCTATCACCTTAAAGGCAAATTTGTGCCCTGGGTGTGCCATAGTGTGCCTAGCGAGGGCATTGTCTTTTTTACGTGTTAATAGCGTAAATGTGTTCATATATTCTCTCTTTTAGTCTATGCTCAGTTTTACCGATGTAAAATGCTTTACATACAGAACACAGAGCAACGTAGACTACCATTTTGGAATTACAGTTTCCATTATATTTGATTTGATATTTCATGTTATTAATGTTAGCTACTTTACCAGTTGAGATAAATTTACACATCCTGCAAGCACCACAGATAGACATACCTGTAAGCCTGTTTAGTCTCCTGTCACTTGAAGATTCTAAAAGCACTTTTGGACTTCTTCCTCTCCTGAAAATAATTTTTGGGAGGTCGCCAAAAATTTTCATTAGTACTTTATCATATCTGAAAAGTACCCAATTTTTGTACAGTATGGTTCAAATCAACATGCTGTCAGCACTAAATTGAGTTATGAAGCTACATTCAAATCCACTGACATGTCATGGATTAGTTCTATCATAATTAGTTGTATCACAATTAAAGTTGTAGGGTCTAGATTCAATTATTTCTGGACTTTCATCATTATATAAAATAGGTCTAATAAATCCATGAAGTCTTTTCTGCTGTACTTCATCAATTAAAGTTTCAATCAGAGACACTGGATACCCTCTTTGTTGAAACATCCCTGCAAGTGTGTTACATTCATCTATAAAGTCGTGTTCACATGACACCATCTTAGCTGCTCTGATTAGTTGGCCCGTAACTATGGACCTCTTTTGTGCTAGTGGGTGTGCACTTGAAAAATGTAAAAATGCATTACAATACGTTTCCTTTCTATAGATCTTTGAAGTGTAGCTACTGTTAGCTACATCTTTAGCCAACCACACATCCAGATATTCTATACATGAAAGTTGAAAATTAGATGTAAATTTAAGAAAGCTAGTGGTATTGTTAAGGTATTCAAGAAAAAGGTTTGCTGAATCTAAATTGCCCTTAAACACAATGAAGATGTCGTCCAGGAAACGTGTGTAAAACTTAATACTAGGAATATGTATAACATTGTTGAAAACATGTTTTTTTCTCCCAATATGCCATCACAGTATTGGCAAAGCTTGCACCACAGGGTGAACCCATGGCTACCCTCTGTTTCTGTAAGAAAAGGTCATTTTGAAAAGAGAAATAATTATTAGTCAAAATGATGTCCAACGTTTCCACATATATATATATATATATATATATATATATATATATATATATATATATATATGAGCTAAATTGCTTACTTATAGTCATACCTCTCAAATTCTTTGCTCAAGAATTCTGGACAGAATCTCTCAAGTGGTGTGGAGGGATAAAGTCCTGAATTTGGCCCAGCCAACCCAGGTTCGATTAACAGTTCGGGCAACTAATGGATCAGCAATGAAGGGATGGGCATGCTCATCCAAGGTAGGAGGTCACTTGTTAATATGTTCATAGGTTCATAGATTAGTACTAAGCTAACTGCCCTTGTGAGCCATTTTAAGCCTAGCCAGTTATCCCATGCACCTTGTGTTTGTAAGGCAAGCACCTTAAACATTAAGCCACCCTCCCAACCAAATTATAATCAGAGCCTGTCAGTGAGACAGATTTCCCCATAAGTTCATAGATTAGTACTAGGCTGACAGCCCTTTTGGGCCATTTGAAGCCTAGCCAGTTACCCCATGTGAAAATCAAACCCTGCACCTTGTGTCTTTAAGGTAAACACCTTAACCATTATGTTATCCTCCCACCCCATAGGGGAGGCATGGTCCAAAGACAGGAGATGCCCTCAGACATAATCAATGAAAGTGGGTAGATCATTTATTAAAATCCTTTCTGGACAGAAGCACAGATGAGCCAAGTCCCCACAGGATCCAAGACTGTCCCCAGCAAAAATGAATAAAGCCCAGTAGGGTAGCTGCTAAATCCGGTGTGTACATTGGGTACTTAAGGCTGGGCTAGTAAAATGAAGTTCAAGGGGACCGAAAAAAAAAAAAGAATTCTAGACAAAGTCAAAAGTAATGAAGAAACAAAGGCTTAAAGTCACTTAAAAGTTAATAGAACAACAGCTTTTGTATCAACATGTATTTTCAGACCATTAGTAAATGTGAAAGTCTAATAATCAGCATTATTTACTGGTTGTAATCCTTTGTGATTTACCAGAAAAATCAAACATGAAGTACAGAGCATAAATACGTGTTGTAATCTCAAACATTTCAGGCAAAATCAGGGGCATTTTGTAAAATCAGGAAGAAATGAGAAGTATGCTTATGGTAGATTGAGTGGTGCTTGTTGAATAATTTGTACTACAGATACACATGCAGAATAGTTAACTTCAACTGTAAATGGAGCAGCAGATTAACAATTTAGGTTTTATTATGCTGGAGAGACAGTATCACTTTTTAACTTGATGAAGGTAGAGGTCATCTTCTCTACTGAGAGACCATAATTTGGCTATGATAATATATTGTCTTTTTTGTAATTTAGCAGGTCTTATGGCAAATAAATCAGTTATCCTTTGGCAGGCCTCAGTTATTACTTTGATGCCTAACAACCTCCAACCATTAAATTCATAGCACTGTCCTTTAGAAATCAGCAGAGGGACAGAAAGAGGAGCACATTCTTATTTTTCACAATAGATGTTCTTTATATTCCAGCCCGTTTGTTTCTCAATTGGTGCAGAGAATTAAGGAGCTGTTTATAAACTGTTTCCTATGATTCAATGATCCAGTATTTGATTTCCCCAGCCTCCATTGCCTGAATTTATGACCCTGAGCAAGTCACTTAAATGGTCAACACTCCTGGGCTGAGTCTGAAAAAGTTCCATGGATATCAGTGCTGTACTCCAACCAACAAATAAAATAAATAAAAATAGTGAAACTTGGTATAGGCAGAGTTTATGTAATTAACTAAGTATGTTCTCATAAATAGGTCTGACTTTATGAGGAACATCATAAATCTAGAAGGAGAAAGTAAATGTCAGGGCAGAAATCATAGTGGTAGGCCTAAATCATAGCATTTGAGAATTATGTACACAGTGTTCTGGATATCCAATAAATATCACTATTATACATCAAACAAGGATCAGATCAACAATTTAAATATTTGCAAGGAATCACGGTTTCTTGTTAAATGTCATCACTGTCTTCAGCAGTGGGATTATATCTGTCTGATTTCCCATATAGTATACTATGGTCTCGGTTGTAGTTTGATTTACTAATGACTTGCTCTGCTGCAACTAGAGAGAGACATCATTGTAAAGTTATAACAGAAACTTTCCCCATGCTTACATGACACACAGCTGGAGTAAATGACAATCAAGTTTTCAACAAATATCAGAGGTATGTTTGTAGATTAACATCCCATATCATATTAATGGTAAAGACTGAAGAGTAGAGGGTAGTGGTGGAAGAATGGGAGTCCTAACACTGAATCCACTGAACCTCAGTAATGCTAACACAAGCAGTTGTGGATACTGAACCTGTGTCACCTTCTTTAACCTTGAAGACCAAGCAGCAATCACCTTTAGTTTAAACACATTGTCTTCTATGACCTGTTTTTTTATCATAAAGAATCAGTCTGTGCTTATCTAATATGTGTGTTAGCCATCTTCCTGGTACAGTGGGACAGAGCCCTGACTACAACCCATCTAAATTGGGCTTGATTGGTAATCTGGGAATTTGGCAGAGTGCTACAAAAGAAGTGACCTTTGCCAGCTTGCCTATCAGGTTGGGGCGGGAAAGGGTCTGTATGTTCTTGGGGGACATGTGCCCCACTACAAGACTCCTTATTGAAGATCAGAAGACTTGGTAGGAGCAGTAGCTCACCAGGGAGACAGGGCTGCCAGTGTGGATAACACATTATGTGTGAATGATTTTTCTACATTGAACCATTTGTGCCCCATGCCCTGGAATAGATGTCAAATAAGGGTTGAATGATTCCTCACTATAATAAACATGAAAGAGATATCAGATTACAACATACAAAATAGTAAAACAAGCACACAATCATGTGCGTGCACCCACACACACACACACACACACACACACACACACACACACACACACATGCGTGCACACACACACAAACACATGCACACACACACACACACACACACACACACACACACACACACACACACACACACACACACACACACACACATTTTGAGACAGTCATACAGTGCAGATTTACTGATATGAAATATAAGTGCAGTGGATGTCATTGTTATGCTGGTAAGTATGCCACCAAACTGACATCAGAGACCACATTAGTCATTAGATACAGTAATCTTACCCGTGTACTACTTTAATGCATAATATAGAGGAATATGATTGGGTCATCAATCATAACCTGCTTATTATGTGTTTGAGACATCAGTGCCAAGGAATTCACCTGGACAGCGAAGCTCAAGAAATGAATCTTGGCATCCATGTTGAGAACACATAATAAAAGGTTATGAAAGAGCCCTGACTACAACCCAGCTAACCTGGATTTGACTGATAATCTGGGAATTTGGAAGAGCTGGCAGAATGCTACAAAATAAGTGACCTTTGCCAGACTCCCTATCTGGTTGGGTAGGGTAGAGAGAATCTATATGTTCCTGGGGACATCTGCTCCCATATAAGACTCCCTACTGGAGACCAAAGGACCTAATAGGAGTATCCTGTAGTAATAGGGCTACCAGTGTGGATAATATATCATATGTGAGGGGCTTCCCTACATTATACCATTTGTGCCCTATGCCTTAGAGTAGATGTCAAACAGAGGTTGAATGATTCCTCACTATAAAATTGAAAAACAGACAGACAGACACACACACACAGACACACACACACACACACACACACACACACACACACACACACACACACACACACACACACACACACACACACACACACACACATACACACACACACACTGACACAGTCATGGCAGGGGAAAGCAGTCTCTAGCCTGCAGTCCAAATGTCTTCTTGGCCTTACCCCATGTACTACTAGTTACAGGGGAATAAAAGTACTGAATGTTTTGTCAGCTTTCACAACACATATTTTTAAGCACCTTTATTAAATTATCACTTAAGACATAGGCAAACATACATTAACAGAAATGAGTGCAAACCATTTTAACATTTTTCCATTTAAATATAATATACATCACAGATATTTTCTTTGCTACAATTATCATCAGCGCAACATTAAAAAGATACCGAATTCCTGCCTTCCATTAAACCTCACTCCTCCTCCTCCTGAACATTATTATACACGTATTGTTCTGACAATTTTCATTTACTTCTATGTAATTTACTTCTTCCCTTTTCTAAAGACCAGCCTTCCTCTTCTTTTATCTCTTTTATAATATTCAATACTTCAAATACAGTTGGTGTAGACTTTGATTTCTATTTTCTAGTAATTACTTTTTTGGCAGCCAGCAGAATTAAACTTAATAAGGCCTATGTCTAAGCAATACAAATCCTGTATCCCAGCTCAAAAGAATAATTTCCTTACTTATAGCCATTTGTGCACCCAATATTTCTGACAAAGTACTCTGTAGGGAATTTTAAAAATCTGCCAACTCATTACATTCCCAAAACATATGTTCCCAGTTACCTCTTTATTCTCCATCACACCTCAAACATTTGCTATCTTCCTAAAGAAACATTCTTTGAAGTCTGTTTGGATTATACAAATATCTATGCAAACACTTCCAAGCAAAGGTCCTAAACCTTCTTGTCTTGCGTGCATACCTGGGAGCCATACATATCTCTTCCCATTGTTTTCAAATAAATTGCTTTACCAGTCTCTCTTCCCAAACTTATAGGTTCATAGGTTCATTGGTAGGTACTAGGCTATCGGCCCAAGGGCCTACATAAGCCTAGCTAGCAAGGTTCCCTGGCTTATGTCACCCAAGAAAGTTATTTTCCTGTGCCACTGTCAAGCAGAGACACAGAAGTGATCCCCGGGGTGTATTTCCTATCTCCCATCCACTTATCAAGATTTTTCTTGAAGAGTGCTAATGAAGAACTTTGCTTGACATAGATGGGTAGCCTGTTCCAGAGTATGGGAAGTCTCTTGGACAGGAATCTATCCCTCCAGCATGTCCTGTTTATTGTGGTGACAAGGTTTAGGTCCCTAGAGCATGTAGCTTGGAGGGATTGGGATTTATTTAAGTGCAGCATGTTCAACAGCTCTGGGTTTGACATAGCTTTATATGTTAGGCAGAGATCACCTCAGAGTAGGCGATATGCTACGGAGTAAAGCTGGAGTTTTTTGAGACGGTCAGTGTAGGGCATTTGTTTGAGGCCAGTAATCCTCTTTGTGAGGTACTTCTGTGGCCTTTCCAGCTGCTGCAGATGTCTTGTGAGGTACATTCCAAAAGGGGCATTGTACTCTATAATGGGTCTAATGAGTGTCGAGTAGAGATGAACAATGACCTCTTTTTTCCTGGATGAGAATCCTTTTATGATGAGGTGTGCCACATAGAAGGACTTCCTGACTACTATGGCGATGTGACTATCAAATGAGAGACTACTGCCCACCTGGGTCCCAAGGTCTCTTATCACACATTCATTGTTAAGTAGATTGCTGCCTATGTGGTAGTTCATGGAGTACAGAGTTTTTACTAAAGGGGATGACACTGCACTTTTTGCACTGAGCTTGAGGCCATGGCTCTGACACCAGGCATCTGTCTCAGCGAGGCACTTCTGTAGGATGTTCACATCATTTGGGGACTTGACTATGGCTCCTAGTTTGCAGTCATCTGTGAACTTCATTAGCCAGAGGCCTTCTGTGCTAGCCTGTACTTCAGAGAAGCAGATACCAAACAGGAGAGGGCCCAGGATGGAACCCTGTGGTACTCCACTTGTCACTGCTTTGAGGTCAGATTTGGAGTATGCAACTTTTACAGTGTGGGTTCTGTCAGTGAGCCAGTTGGCAACCCATCTTGTGACGTAGGGATTTATACCTAGTTTAGTGAGTTTAGCTATAATTCCAGACTGGGGGGTGGTGTCGAAAGCCTTAGCGAGGTCAAGATAGAATGTGTGAACCACCTTACCCTCATCTGTGACTTTGGTGACTGCCTCAAAAAAGTTGATCAGATTTAGGAGGCATGATCTGCCTTTCACAAACCTGAACTGGGTGGAATCCAGAGTTTGGAGGTTACCAATGTCTTTGTTTATGAGTTCCATGATGATACTTTCCATGGCCTTGCAGACCAGGTTCGTCAGGCTAATAGGTTGATAGTTCTGATTGATTCTTATAGTTATCATGCAATATTTTATATGCCCTACTAATTATCCCTTTTTAACAGCTGCTTCTGTTTTATATTCACTAACACTCTACCAGATTAGGTCTTTCACTTAAAATCCAACATTCCTTCCATTTTGCCTATGCTCTGATAACAAGCCCTGGTAGGGAAGGTAGTCGCTTGCCTGCAATCCAAAAGTCTTCTTGGCCTCACCCCACTCTTATTACCTTTCCTGCATGAGTTATTTGCTCTCAATATCTTGGATTCTTTGCCAGGTTTCTCCAGTAAATTCCATCCCAGTCTTGCCTATATTCTGTACCCCTACTTGCAGTCATCCCTATTCATAAAATCTCCCTTCTCCATTCTTATATTTGCTTAGTTCTTAGAATACTTTCTGCTACACTACTAATATAATATTCTGTATGGTTGTTATCATTCTCCGTAAGGATCTGCATCCAAAATTCCTCTCCTCTCTCTTTATTTCTTGAACTTCCCCCTTGCTTTGTCATCATCCCTTTCCACTTTGAATTATAACCTTATGCTTGTGTTATGTATATTAGCCTTAACTGTGTAGCTCTAAAATATCCCTTCAAATCAGGTAAACCTAGTCCACCCTGTTCTGTTGGAGGTATCAACTTATCCCACTTACTTTTTGCTCTTTTCCTTCACAGATAAAGTCCTTCAATTTTTTTTTATAAATTATTCTCCACAACTTCTCCTCAGGTTAATAAAAGTATGCCTGACCCATATACAAGACTAAAGGGACTAAACACATTTTCACTGCTTGTATTTTACTATACGAATCCATAAAAAAGACTTTCCAGTTTCTCAATTTTTGTATTATCTTTTCTTTAGTCTTTTCCACATATCTTTAGCTGCCATAACAGAAGACTTTTTAATCCATACTCCTAAATACTTCATCTTATCATGTCCCCATAAATATGGGTATTGCTGAACCAATTTGTGTGTGGTACATAATTTACAGCTATAGCCTTTGTTTTATCTTCATTAACTTTATATCTCAGAAAGACATGAAACTGTCTCAAAATGTTCTACAGCACTGAGATGTCCTTTTGTGGATTTATCAGTTACAAAATAATATCATCTGCAAGTGAAGCCAACTCTACTTGGTTATCATACCAATTATATCCTTATATTTCTGAGCCCCTTATTTTCTTTACTAGTGGCTCTAAATATAAATTAGATAGAAAGAGGACAGTGGATACCCAACCTGATTCCTCTGTTCAAATACAGTCTATCTGAGAGGAACCATCCCACTTTAATCCTTGCCTCCAATTCTTCATATATCATTCTAATTAACCTTATTATTGTATCAGGGAATGCAAATGCTTCCAATGCCCTACTCATAAAACCCCAGCTTACTCTGTCAAATGCTTTCTCTGCATCAAGACCCAGCAACAACAGAAGTATTTTCTTGCATTCTGCTTCCCTCTGGATCATCATTGTTCTATTAATGTTGTCAAGTATTTGCCTCCCCTCACAAAACCACACTGATTCATATCTATCAATTTTGGCAAGACCTTTTCCATTCTTTTAGTTGGTATGGACATAAACACCACATAATTGTGGTTTAAATTTGAAATGGGTCTACATGAAGCTAGATCTGAAGGGTCTTTGCCATCTTTATGTAACACAGCCAATACAGCTTTCTTCCAAGATGTTGGTGCTTCCCCTCCTTTTAAAATACAGTTAAACAAAATCTTCCAGATCTTTATCACTTTCTTCCCTCCTAATTTACAAACTTCCACAGGAATATCATCTGTTTCTGGAGACTTTCCTGAAGTCTGATGATAAATCACTGTCTTTTTCTCATCACCTCCTATCTTTACTGTTAGTTGTTCAGTCTCATCTGCCTCTAACCTTGGCATAATTAAGTTTTCCATAATTATTTCCATTTGTACTCTTTCTTGATTCTTGATTTCCACATTTCTCTGCTTTATACAAATTCTCATAACATTTCTGAAATATCTCTAAAATGTCTACACGTTTTCTTGTTATAGGTTTCCCAAGTTTGACAACAACCCTTTCAACTTTCTGTTGCCTAAGTTGTTGAGCTAAAAGTTTTTGTGTTCTGGAGTTGTTATCAAATAATAGTTGCTTTACTGCAATTTTTCTGAACTCATGCATATTATCCAGATACTCATTTATTTTCTCTTTACCACTCTGCATTTGCTCCTCCTCTTGTTCTGTGAAATTCCCCTTATTTTGCAATATTTTAACCTTTGTCAGCCTGTCTAAGTAATTTTTATCACTTCTCAACCATATCTCTTTCTCTTTTATTTCGACCCTATTTTTTAAATTCCATTTTCATTTTATCCCAGTTGCTAGTTATAAATTCTGAAGATATTTTTATCTTCCTAATAACTCTCAAATCATTTCCAATACCTATTCCTTAAATTCCTCTGTTTTTAATAGGTATGGGGGAAAGCACCAGTGTCTTTTTTTACTTCATTACTCTGCATTTTTATATTAGTATTTAGTGGTGCATGATCAGAAATAGTTATTAGATGTGTGTCGAAGATTTCAATTAAATGCACATGTTCCTGGGAAATATAGTTTCTATCTAGTCTAGCCTAGTTATTGTACTTTGGGGAATAATATGTAAATTTTATCTGAGTTCCTACTACTGAATTCACATCTTCCATATTTAATATTTTCATAAATTCTTCAGAAATCTACCCTCTTTTGTTATATTGTCCCTTCTAGGTCCCCCTGATGCATCCTAATTATTGCAAATCAAATTCCAGTCCCCATCTATAAATAATATTCCCTGCTGAAAGCTGATTATTCCTCCCAAAATTTTCTTAAGCTCTGTCGCTCATCCTATGTTATGATTCAAGACAAACAGGCAGGGTATTTCGTTTATATACTTTATTATATAAAAACACATCAGGATGGATAGCAGCAACATAAAATATAAACAAACTGATTAACTGACAGACCATTACATACATGCATGTTTACATCTCAACAGCTCTATACAAAATGGCAGTCTGACTTGCATATGCTCAGTATTTATGCACATGTGCAAGCCCATGGAAAGCTTCTTAAAGGTATACATACATACTGATCTACATCTGCCCTCTTTAGTGAATTGCCCACAATAAAATGACTTCTGAAAGAGACATGCAATTATACACATACTGAGAAATAAACACTGCTCATGACAAGTTAGCATGTATCTGGAACATGGTCTGGAAATGCAACCTGATCTAGTGATGTAGCAATTAGTACTGGGTTTAACAACATGGACACTCATTGATGAACAGTCTGTTTCAGGAGTTTCGGGAATCTTCTCAGGAACAGGGATATTTGCTGGAATGTCCTCTGGAACTGGAACACTAAATAACTTACTCTGAGATCTAGAGTGTTTTTCACAGGCAAGCTGCTGCAATACAGGCTCAGACACCGGTACAAAATGTTTTCAATTCTGCCTAAATTCAACTCCTTGTGATTCCACAATGTACACTCTTGGCTCTGGACATACACTTTTCATGACTCCAATCAGATCAAAACCTTTTGGATGTCTGCATCCTCACTATCTCCCCTTCTTGTAATGGATTGAGTAGTTTGCTGGACTTATCATAATAGGACTTCTGGAACAAATGCCTTTTCATGAGTTGTGCTGTCACTGATTTGTTGTTCTTAGCACAGAGAACTGACAGATTTTTACTGATTGGTAGTGTGGTTCTGGTTTGTCTCGACAAAAGCCTTTGTGCAGGTGAACCAAGATGTTTATCACAAGGAATATTTCTGAGATTCAGGAGATTCAGAAAAACACCATTATTGTCTCACCTCAACTTCTCTAATAACTATTTCACACTTTGAACTACACATTCTGTCAAACCATTTGACTGTGGGTACTCAGGAATACTCATAACATGAATAAAGTCCCACTCTTCAGCAAATCTCTTGAACTGCTGGTTTGTAAACTGTATACCGTTGTCATAAATAACTTTGTGTGGACTACCATGGACTGCAAAATGATGCTTTAACTTAGTAATGACAGTACTGGATACTAGATTAGGAAGTAGGTCAATCTCGAACCAATTTGAATAAGAGTCTAATAACACCAAGTAATGCTGACCATTCCATTCAAAAATATCTGTAGCTACTGTTGACCGAGATAGTTCAGGAATCTGGTTTAGCTGAAGTGGTTCTTTTTGTTGATGTGGCTTAGTACTATTACATACAGAAGAAGATGAAAGTACTCTCTCTATATCCTTTGACATAGAAGGCCAAAATACTAGTCCTCTCGCCCTTTTTTTGATAGAATCAGTTTCTGGGTGGCCACAATGCAAAATGCTAATATACTCTTGTTGTCAGGATTTTGGAACAATCACTTTTGGACCTTTCATGATGATACCATTGTAAAACAAAATATCATCTCTGTAAGGAAAATATGGTTGCAGATCATAAGGTAACTTCAAAATCAAGTTTCTCCTTTTCATGCTGTTCAGTGGTATTTCTGGGTAATCTGGATAAAGCATCAGCAAGATAAATAAGTCTGCCTTTTGTGTAGACAAGATTGAAATTCTACTTTTGTAATTTCAACATCATTCAATGAAGTCTATCTGGAGCTGTATGCATAGACTTTTTTTATAGGAACACATCAAGATGGATAGCAGCAACATAAAATATAAACAAACTGATTAACTGACAGACCATTACATACATGGATCCCATTCTGACAACATGTCTCTTGTCCTGTGTTAGGATTCAAGACAAACAGGCAGGGTAGTTCATTTATATGGTTTATTATATAGAAACACATCAGGATGGATAGCAGCAACATAAAATATAAACAAACTGATTAACTGACAGACCATTACATACATGCATGCTTACATCTCAACAGCTCTCCACAAAATGGCAGTCTGGCTCGCACGTGCTCCCTATTTATACATGTGCAAGCCCATGGAAAGCTTCTTAAAGGTATACATATGTACTAGTCTACCAGCTCCATAATAGCAATTTTTGGTGCAATATAAATACATGCCATTGTAATCCTTCTCCCTTTCCAATAGCCCCCTTACAACCACAAATCTACCATTTTTGTCTTTTTTCCCCTATTCTGTCACTACAGGAGCCACCCTAGCAATTAGTATAATTACTCCACTTTCTTCCTGTTCCTGATATTCTGCTAAATATCCATTCCAAAATCCTCTCTTTCAAATTCACATGCTCACTTCTTTCGAAACGTATCTCCTGCAGTATTGCTATTTGCACTCTGCATTTCTTAATACAATTCAGTACTCTTTCCGTTTTACCTGTACTTGTAAGGTCATACATTTTCCGGGATAATATAGACAGCATAGCCATCATGATAAAAAAGTTAGTGTTTTTACCTATTATACATGACAGTTTTTTGAATGTGTATTTCCATCTTTTGAGTTACATGCGTATACTAATATTTGGCCGGCTGATCTTTTGTACAATTGATTCTTCTCATTTACATTTTGAACCTAATTTCAAGAGTTTTAGTTTTAATGAAAACCCTCAAACAAAAAAACTGAATACAAAACATCCCCATCCCCCATTAACTTTGAACAAGCACACAGAACTATGTACACCTTCAAAGCATGACATTTAAACATCCAGAAGGGAACAGTTGCCCAGAATTGATGGCTGTACCTACAGGCATTATCTAACCTAAAATTAAGGTTACCCTGCTAAAGTGCTTACTACAGCCTATGGTCCCACTTACACCGATTGCTGTCTGTTATTTTGTCTCTTTTCCCCTCCCATATATGAAAAACAGCTTGTATACTTCCAGAAAACATTAACGTTTAGCCCTAAAAAGAGTGCACTGACTGTCTTTAAATAAAATTAAATAGTGCACAGTTCTTTTAACTGTATTAAAGCATTAAGGCTGCTAGGGTGGTTGTTACCTCTTATTCACTTCCCATAATTTCAAACTTAATTTTTTCACTGAACTGCTTGCCATTGTACCTTTAAATTTTGCATTTCTCTCAGCAAAGAATACTCAGAATTGTCAAGATTTACTTCTTACACCTGCAGACAGCTTGTCTCCATGGAAATATACTCAGCAATGAGTCTTTGTAAATTGCACTCAGAAAATAATGAACAATTGCCACTGCCAGTGGAAAATAAACAAGCTAATATCATTACAGTTGTAGGAAGCTTAGCATTTTCATTGATTTCATCATTTTATCTTATTTTTAAAGCATGCATGCTTACAAAAATACCTGTTTACAGCTTAAGCCAAAGGAATTTTTAGAGTATTTAAATACAACTACCCCATTTCTAACATTCAAAGGTCAGTACGTTAGGGAAATCATTGAGTTTTTAGACACAACATTTTTGAAGGATGTTGAACAGGAGTGTTTTATGTCCACTATTTTTAGAAAATCAATATACTCTAACAACTTATTATATTTTAACAGCAATCATCCCATTTGGCAGAAGAAAAATATGGTCAAAACACAATTTATAAGGTTATCCCAATTGGTATCTGCAGATAACATATTTGATTATGAAGTTAAGACTTTAATTGGGATGTTTTGTGAGAGGGATCACCCATTGAGTTTCATAGAGTGATTGGTGTCCAGTGTTGTCAAAGAAAGAAAAGGTCAATATAAACCAGTATTAAAGTATGGGTTTGATGTTGCCAGGTATTGCTCCAGGGATAGTATTCCCAGCATGAGTCTTCCCAGTAATGATACACAACAGTTTGCTAGGTCCTATATTTGCAGTTACAAAAGTGCAAGTAAGGCGGTGAAGAACATCTTGTCACTTAATTGGACTATGTATATTAAAACACAAGTGTTGGATGGGAAACTGGGGCAAAATACCACGTGGCTTACAGGAAGGATGTTAACTTAAAGAACACCTTTGAAAAGGTTCCTCATAGAAAAAGGGAGAAACACATGGCTGCAATAGGTATGTTTAAATGTGGAGCATGCAGCCAATGTAGATTCATACAGAGAGGGTGGTGATTGGGAAACGTACCTCGAAAGACGGGAATTGCATTGGCAGATTTTGTTAAATGCAACAATCCCCCTGGTATTAATGATAGCGTTTCCATCACCAGTTTATTAATGTACAAAAGGTCTAAAGATTGATATTGTATTAATTTCTGTAGTGTCTTAAATACCTATGTTAGATTTTTATGTGTTGCTGGTTATTTTTATTGTAAGCTGTATTTTACACATTTATCCACTAGATGACAGCATTGTTTTTAGTATATAAACATTTTTAAATGGAGGCCAGATGTATCTGAGGAAGTCCAAGTGCATGGACATCCACAGTTTTTGTTTTTTGACTTCAGTCATTTACAAAATCCAGAAACAATGACTAATATATGTGATTAATGATCTACTAAGAGGATTCAGGGTTCAATCTTGATCTCCATCCAATGCCTCTGTGGAGTTTACATGTTCTGCCCATGTCACTGTGAGGTTCCTCTAACCTCCCAAATACATACTGGGTGTTTTCCACCTCAAACTTACCTAAAAACTGAATGGAGTTGTGGGCAGTAGCTTAGAGTTTAGGTGGTGCTGACTGCGGAAGAGGTGTATAGACCAACTGCTTTGGGTATGAACTGTGGTGTAGAGTATCCACTAGACAGAACTCAGATCTGCCTGGTGTGCAAATGTCAGGATTAGCCAGCTGATGGTGTAAATAATTGTCTCTAGGTGATTTGGTCATGTTGACTAATATTGCCAAAATGGGCATGGGTACTTGCTGGTGATAAGAGGCTTGAGGACACAGCCTACTGTGGTCAAAACCAGGAATCTGTCCTAATGGTGGAAGAGATTTATCTGTCTCTATTGACTTGATTGTGCTTACAATAAAGCCCAGTAGCCCTGGGTCAATAAGCTTCTGGTCAGTTAATGTTCATTTGTTTAGCTAGAGTTATCTGAGATTGCCCTGTTGAGCAAAAGCTGGACATAAAACCAGTCAACCTGCTGAAAATGAACTAAGGTTTTCTACACTGAATACAGATTCACAGATAGAACACAACTTGGAAGTGGATGGCTTGATGGTAAGGAGACTGGACATCCTGTGTATCCAGGAGACAAAGTGGTAAGGTAATGAAGCACAGACACTTAGCTTGGGATCCAGAGTCTACTACTCAGGAGGAGAACTGACTAGAAACAGTGTGGGAATTGTGGTAAAGGAAAGGATTTTGAAGACAGTGAGAGATGTCATCAGAATTAGTGATAGACTCATAGCAATCAGAATCCAGTGTAAAGTTAGGCAGCTTTTTTAGTTTCAGCAGGGTTCTGACAGCGAAGAAAATAGAGCATTCAGGCAGCAGTTGCAGGATGTACTAGATAAAGCAGAACAACATGAGTTAGTTTGGATAATGGGGAACATGAATGCTTCTTTTAGAACAGACAGAACAAGTTATTCAGACTGTCTGAGTCCGTGTGGGTGGGGCAACAGAAACAAAGAAGAAGAGACCATTCTAGTCTTCTGATTGGCAAATATATTGGCGATGGCCAATATGTGGTTCATCAAAAGAGAGACAGTCACAAGATTGCATGTAAGAGTAGCCAACATGAAACTCAGTAGACTTCCTCTTAGTAAGGAAAGGGCAGTGGAGTAGAATCAGAAATTACAAATTAATCTCCAGTGAAACAGTTGGCCCATAGTATAAATCACTGGTTGCCAGAATCAACTGCAAGCAGTGGTCAGAGAAGGCACTAAGGTCAACAAAGACTAGGCTGAAGACCTGGAAGCTGACTGGAGTGAAAAAAGAAAAACAAGATTTCAAGGAAATACTTGGGATTCTAACACCTCAGGAAGAAGAGAAAATAGGTGAAGTTGAAGAAGAATGGGAGTGTCTCAACAAAACATGTATGAAGACTATATAACTGATATGTGACAGAGCCAGGTATGGCAATAAGGTACATAAGGAAAACAAATGTGGAATGCAGAAGTCCAGAATGTAATCAAAAGAAAGAAGGACAGTAGAAAAATGGGAGACAGAAAAGACAAACCAGGCAAAGAAGGAACACTAGTTGGCTAGCAAAGAGGCTGAGTGCAGTTGCAATAGCAAAGAACAATCTGTTAAAAGCACTCTACCCTTCTTCTGGAAAATGACTCAGCAGATGGCACAAATGAACTATATCAGGTTGCAAGGCAAAGGTAGAAAGATACAGTGGATAGAGACACAATTCTTGGGGAATGCCAGCAACAATGTGCTGACCAGTCCACAGGACATCAAAGGCAGATAGAAATAGAAGTTACAGCTGCTTTTGAGTGAAGAAAACCTCACAGAATCTGTACTGTCCAATATGCAACCTACAAAGAAAGAGGAAGCAGAGCCCATCCTAGAAAAGGTAAGAACAGCATTAAGGAAAATGAAGTTAGTGAAAGTAACATGCTCAGATGTGGTCACAGCAGATGTGATCAAGTTGTGTAGATTAGAGGAGACATATCTCCTGAGGGTAACCATGACTGTATGGAGAGAAAGCTATATCCCAGATGACTGGACAATAAGCAGCACACAGGTATCAAACTACTGTCACACTATGAAAGTGCTGAAGAGAGTAATTGATAAGGGAATCTTCAATAGTAGTAAAACATAAGATAAGAGACAAGCAGTTTGGACTCAGATCAGGATGCAGCACTACCAATCCAATGTTTGCAGTGAGAGAGATGGGGAAGAAAAAAAAAGCTAGAGATGACGAAAGAGTCTAACTGGATAATCCTAGATTTGGAAAATACATATGACAAGGTCCCAGGAAAGCAGATTTTGGCAGTGCTGTGATGGTTTGAAGCCATGGAAACATTTGTAGAATTTGTACAGGCTATTACAAGGACACAATAACATAAACTGTTCAGATTCACAAAGGTGTGTAGGAGTTGTGCATCAAGGTTCAGCTCTAAGGCCACTGTTGTTCATACTGGTGATGAACTATATTAGTAAACAATTTAGAGGGGTAGATCAACAAAGCTGCTGTATGCAAATGACGTTATTACAAGCAGTTAATAAACAGAAACTTCAGCTAATGACAGGGGAAAGGAATGTAAAACTGAATCCAGATGAGATGAAATTGTTTTCTGATGAGACAGATGTTATGGCAACAAATCGGGGAAATCAGAAGAAGCTGAAAATTGAGATAGAATGGAAATATTACAACAAGTTAACAGCTTTAACTATCTGGGAAGTGGGTTAGGGAGACAGAAAGCCAGAATAAGAAGGTCAAAGCTAGAATCAGAGGGGCTGCAACCAACTGGCACAGAGTGTCAGGGGTAGTGTGTGACAGAAGAGTGTAAGGTGTACAAAACAGTGGTGAGGCCAGTACTGCTGTACGGTGCCGAAAGCTGGGAAGGCAAGGCAGAGCAGCTGATGAAGCTAGAGATGATGGAGGTGAAGTGCCTAAGATGGGCGATGGGATGTGCACTGTGGGATAGATGAAGAAATTGTAAGAAACTTTCCACCAAGTGTTCTCAGTGGAATAACTATACAAAAATACTCTCCAGATTTACTCATAGATGGTTATGCCAGATATGTACTGCAAGTAGATTTGTAAAGAAAAATATGGTACAGCCGGGAAAACTAACTAGACAGTCTGTGCTTACTAATGAAGAAACTGTGAATTCAACATATCCTGGAATGGATTTTTTACTTGATTTACTAACCTTAAGAGATTTATTATAAGTTTTATAACAGTTAATACCAGTACTAGGATCATATTGTTTCAAATCTGGGGAGTCTTTTGTATGGTTATCCCACTGAGAATAACTGGTGGGAAGTTTCTTACAGTGTTTGTTGTTTTGGGGCTAAGTGTGTGACAGTTGGCTTACTGAAACTTTGAGGGACTCTGAATTTTGTCTTGTTACAGGTAAAGAAATTCCAACATTTTTCTGTTATTATTTGCTGTTTTTCCAGTCCTTTTGACATGTTGCTTATTTAATGCTGCATATGTCCTTATATTTTTTCAACTAAAGCACAGTTCTTGTACATGTATATATTTATATATATATGTGTGTATGTGTGTATTCATGTATGTGCGTATGTGTGTGGATATGTGTGTGCATGCATGTGCACATGTATGTGTGTGTGTGTGTCTGTATACACAATATGTGAGGGTGGAATACGTTACACTTCAGCTTTAGGCAACAATTAGCCACAAGTTGCAAACTGAATTCCTTAATCCACAGGGTCAATAAAGGATATTTCTCATATCACACAAACCAATTATCCACTTACGCCATTTATCCTTTTTTCCTGCTTTTGTATTCTGGATTGGGATGTGTTAATAGCTAAACTTGTCTATGGAATAGTATTATATAGTTAACACAGGTTTATATGAGTAAGCCATATTCTGGGTAGTTTACTACTCTAGGTCTGAGCTAAGGTTTAATTTGTTTTTAATAATGTTATTTAATTTTGCATTATTGTTTAAGTATTATAGTGAGAATTATATTCTGATACATTAGCTGTGTAACGTAGATGTGTGTTTTATTTATCTTAATCTTAGATGGACTATAGTTTATAGATTCAAAACTGTTTTGTCATTAGTGTTTTCCAGACGTGTAGTTGTGGTTTGTATTTTGCTTTATTTTCTGTTCTTTTATTTTAACTTTTTTTTCATTCTATCTATGGCAAAGTTAATTTCTTGGAGTTAGATTTACATGTCATTAATGTTGGTTTCTTTTTTGGGCTGCAAGTTGCATGAGTGGATTTGGCATGTTCACTGTGTAAAATGTCTTTTTTTTTTTCTTTTAGTATGAATAAGGTGTAGTTTTTTTTTAATTGATGATATTGGTAGATGGTGGTAAACACTTGATGACCTGGGTAAGATGTGGAGAAAAAGTATATCTACACTTCAGGTAAGACCAAACAATTTAATCACACTCAGTAGTAGGATGGAAAACAAATAAACACACACGCACACACGCACACACACACACACACACACACACACACACACACACACACACACACACACACACACACACACACACATTTCTTACATTGTAGATGCTACATTGAATTTCCTTTATCCTGTACTTGAAATTCTTGACTACTTTGCATGGCTAGTTAATTTTCCCAGCTGTACCATATTTTTCTGTGCAAACCTACTACAGTATATATCTTGCGTAAGCATCTATGAGTAAAGTTTCTTACATGAATTAATGGCTAACGTTCTGCTGTGTTGAGGCTGTCATTTAATCAAAAGTGTGCGTACTTAAAGGAAAATTCCACCCTTGAAGTCATTTTTTTATTGTATCATTGTACTTTAAGCTGTTCTAAAGCATCAAAATCACTGTGTGCTTCTTATTATATGTTAATGTTTTCAACAAAATGATCATCACGTGGACTGCCATACTAATTCAATCTTCTTTTACTGCTTAATAGCTTGGTCTCCAGGATCCATTTCAGATTTCATTTAAGAGTCATGTTTGACATAAGAAAATGAGTGGTTTTAACTTCCATTTAAATAAAACATTAGTAATGTGATCCAAAATGCATCTTAGCTTCTGAAACATGACTATGTTTCACTTTTTGCCTAAATTATTATGCTTTGCATTGTTCATTTAGCCACTATAATCTATCCACAGTAGGTGTAAATCCATAACAAAATAAAATAGCTGAACCATAATTTTTAGTATGCCAGTTTGTAGGCATCCAAGTTCTGACAGACCCTCATCAACACCCTTCCCGAGGTGTCAGAGTTATTACCGTAATGCAGGAGCTGTTGACTGTGACAGTTCTTCCTTCAAAAAACTTTTAACAGGCATGCAAACTCCTCTGCTCTTTACTAGTGTGCACAGTAGGAAGATGTATTTTTTTTTGTTGTAAATAATAGATACATCTGTATTTCCTTAAAATGTTTTCTCTCTCTATGATGCAGCACAATATAAAATATGTATTATTTTTGTTCTTCAATTTCTGTTGTCATGGGATTTTTTACAAAAGTATTTTGTATATTATAAACCCAGAAAAGCAAAAAAAAACTAATCACTGAGAGAAAATGTATCCAAACAAGCGTAGTATAAAGAAATACTTTAATAGAACGGTAAGCGCTTTCACAATTATGAATTGCTTTGGCACATTAATAAGGGTGTGTTCCTCAGAGTCTTATACTTCGGGTAACTGACACTTCTGGAATTTCACCTCAACTACCTGTCGACTTAAGTTTAATGTGGCTGGTTCAAGAGTCATTTCCGAAATTTTGACTTTCCTATGTTACCTACATGTACTGCGTGATGATTTTGAACTTCTATCTTTAATAAGAAAGATGTGTTAGATGGAAAAGCCTGCAAATTAATATTACATACCAAACTACTGAGCCTGGTGTGAAAAGTATCACACCTTCTAGCAAAATAAGGCTGCCACTTGTATATACTTATACAGACGGTCAAAAAAATGGCAATTAAGAATGTGTCATAATAACTTAAATTAGCAGGAGGGAGTAATATGCTTGGACATATGAAACTAATGTCAGGTACAATTAAAGGTGGTAACCGACCCCCAGGTATATTCAAACTTGGCACCTAAGTATTACCATTTATTCCATTTAGTAGAAATTGCAAAGCAAAACTTAGCAGATACATTTAGGAGACATACAAATGTGCTATTGTTAAGACTGTGACTCACCTTGGATTGGGAAATCACTAACTGACTTACTAGGAATGATAGGTATGTGGCTGAACTACAGTTAACCCCTTAGGTAGTTACTGTACTGCTGTGAAATGCGTTACAATGAACATTTTTAGATGAAGTTTGAAACGCGATCTGCAGATATGTTCCATTTTTTTTTATGATGCCGTTTCAAATATTGTGTGTGGAGTGTCTGGCCTTTTTCAAGTATTTTGTGTAGAATGACCATTACTTAAACTGGATAACATTTGGAATGTGAGTTGTCATTAGTTAATACTACTGGATGTGTTGGATTATAATATGTCTCATCTGCAAAGGGAGACCTTAACCCCCAGTCATTTATACGTGAACAAAAAAATAAAACATCTTCTAGCCTTAAGTTTTCAGAGCTATTACAGAAATAAATAATTCACCAGTTGTCCCTTTTTTTTAAATTTTATTTATAAATGGTGGGGGTTAAAGGGGATAGCAGCAACCCCTTACACGTGTTACAGTCTTACACTTTTAAGTTTAAAGTATTATGGTTGGTGTGTGTGTGTGTGTGTGTGTGTGTGTGTGTGTGTGTGTGTGTGTGTGTGTGCGTGTGTGTGTTTGTTTTGCTTTATGTTCATAATTAGAAGTGGCATGGGATTAAGTAGGGCAGTAGCCCCCTTTAGAGGTGTTAGAGTCAAAGTCTTAATTTACTTTATGGTAAATGCTACTGTACATGTTTTTGGAATAACAAATTACATACTGTGCACCTAATTTTATTCATGGCCTTTAAGTGGGTGGAAACACAGTCTTGTTGTTATGCGTCACATGTAAATTAAATACAGGGGTTGCCACTGCACATCTCTCCCTTGCCAGGTGAGTTGTAATTTTAATAATTGCATAACCATGGCTTACTTAGCTTTGTAGAAAGTTGGAAAGCAAGGCTAGCTTTTATGGTATTTACTTAGTCAGCTAGGTGGACAGCTTGGACCAGAAATGTTAGAAATGCATTGTTTTTTTTTTAATTAAGATGGAATGAGATACTTGTAATAAACAAGCTTAAAATAAAATTAATACCATCTTAAAATAATAAAGAGCTTAACGAGACTTCAAAAAAAGTCCTTACATGCAGTTTCTGAGTATTGTCTAAACCCAATGTAAAACTACAGTTATTTTTACAAAGAAATATTGCTATAATTAGCTTTTTAGTTGTCATAAGGCAGTCTCTTTAGGAAAACAATATAATTTTGTGTATTGAATGATACTGTGATTCTTTTATTATTGACTGTTACCAACTGTTTGGCACATGGGACCTGAGATTCATGATCATAGCACACTGAAGCATATCTACATCTTAAGTACTATGTTCAATATGCCCAGGGGATGATGAAGACAAGAATCATGGCAGTTCCTGGTGACTTATAAGTGCCATTCTGTTTTTATGAATAGTGCATGGCAGTAAGTAGGATACCAATGTATACTAGTCACTACTACACTAAAGCTGGCAGTTATCTTTATGTAGCATGACAGCACTACACAGTGTAACAATATAAGTCAGTTTGCTAATGAACAGTTTGCCTTATCAAGTAGCTTTATCTATCTATCTGTCTATCTATCTATCTATCTATATATCTATCTATCTATCTATCTATCTATATGTATGTCTGTCTATCTATCTATCTATGTATCTATCTATCTATCTATCTATCTATCTATCTATCTATCTATCTATCTATCTATCTATCCATCTGTCCATCTATCTATCTATTTTTATTTACCAGGAAAGTCCAAGTGTGATAAGACCCTTTTTCAGTGGAGAACCACAGAGAAAAGCTGCACATTTAACACAAGTTTTGACATATGCATGCATGTATTATGTATGTATACACACACACACACACACACACACACACACACACACACACACACACACACACACACACACACATATTAGCAAGTCATAGGATCATAGCAAGTTACTATGCTACTGGCCCAGAGGGCCTTATAGGCCTAGCCAATAAATTAGCCCCTGTTCCCATAAGTCAGCACCTGATGCCCCTGGTGGAATCCCAGGGGTGTATTTTTTATTTCCCATCCAGTCATCCAGGTTCCTCTTAAACAGGGATAATGAAGTACTCTTTTTGACGTGGAGAAGGAGTCTGTCCCACACATGGGGGAGTCTCTGGGAGACAAATCTGTCCTGCCAGCAAGTCCTATTGATGTCGCAGACCAAATTGAGGTTCTGTGTGTGGGTCACACAAGTGGAGTTTGGTTTGCAGATATACAGCAAATTCATTAACATGGGATCAGAGATTACTCTGTATGTCAGATATAGATCACCTCTGAGGAGTCTGTATGAGATGGAGTAGAGGCACAGGGCTTTTAGCCTATGTGTGTAGGCTAGATTTTTGAAGCCCTGGATTCTCTTGATCAGGAACCTCTGTGGTCTCTCCAGCTGCTGCATGTGCTTTGTGAGGTACATGCAGAAAGGGGCATTATACTCAATGATGGGCCTGATAAGGGAGGAATACAGGGTAGTTATGACTTCCTTGTTCCTTGAAGAAATACCCTTACTAATGAGGTGAGCCATGTCGAAAGCTTTCCATACAATGGAAGCAACATGGTGGTCAAAAGTTAGATTGCTGTAAACTTGGGTGCCCAAGTCCCCCACAACTGCTTGCATGCTTAGGATGTTGTTATTAATGTTTTAATTTGTGGAGATGTCACTCTCCCCAGACGGGATGATGATGCATTTTTGGCATTTAGTTTGAAGCCGTGTTTGTGGTACCAGTCATTTGCTTGGGTGAGACCCTCTTGCAGTATGTCTACATCACAAGTGGAGTTGATGATAGCACCCAGCCTGCAGTCATCTGCAAACTTGATCAGCCATAGACCTTTAGTGTTGGCTTGCACCTTGGAAAAGTAAATCTCAAACAGCAGGGGCTCCAAGACTGATCCCTGGGTATACCGATTGTTATGGGTCTACTACTTGAGGTTGCTTCCCCTGTTTTGACTGACTGAGTTCTGTCAGTGAACCAGTTAGCTACCTAACTGGTCAAAAATGGATTTACACCAAGCTGGGATAGTTTATCTATTATGCCTAAGTGGGGAATAGTGCTGAAGGGCTTGGCCAGGTCAAGATAGGTGGTGTACACTGTCTTCCCCTCATCCATGGCTTTGGTGATGGACTCAAAGAAGTCTACCAATTTAACAGGCATGATCTCCCCTTGATAAAACCAAATTGTGTGGGATCAAGTGTTTGGAGGTTGCCAATGTCCTTGTTAATGTGGTTCATGATAATGCATTCCCATGGCCTTGCAAATCAGGCTAGTTAGTCTGATGGGTCTATAATTACCTGGATCAGTGGATGCTCCACTTTGTGCAGAGGGATGATGGTGGCCATCCTCAATCTGGCTGGGATGAAACTGGTACTCAGGCTTAGGATGAATAGGGAGCCTAATGGTGCTGTGAGTTCCTGCCTGAGTTGATGCAGGATGCAGCCCGAGATGTTATCGGGTCCCATGGAAACTGTGTTTTTTCCCTAGAGATAAGGGGTAGGAGGCAGGTGCTAGGGATATTCTGGATTACTGATTGGGGGGCAGGGGGTGAAGTTTTCACTGAACCTGTCTGTCAGCAGGTTGGATATATCCATGGCATTTGTGTACATGGTGCCCTTGACCATCAGTTCTGAGCAGATTTGGTTGTTTCCCCTTAGATTGTGCACATATGTGAAGGCCTTATGATTGTCTTTAGTCAATATGGCCAATTTGGACTTGAAGTTAGCTTTGGATGACTTCACTAATACCCTTACTTGCCTGTTTAGGCCAAGGATAGATTGCTTCAAATTTTTCAACTGTTCCTTCTTGGTCTTGGACAGCATTTTTTTCCTTTTGTTGTAGAGTTTATTTATAGCCAGTGTCCATCAGACAGGTTTACTCTTCCTTGAGGAGGAGGATTTTGTCCTGTCAGATATTGCTGAATCCATGCATTTATATGAGTGATTGTATAGTACTTTGGTGTAGGTTTGGACATTAGTTCCAGTTCCTACTGTTGGTGAGGTGGCTGTGAAACTGTTTAGACCTTCCCTCAGGAAGCTGTAATCAGCTTTGGAGAAGTTTTTTTATTTAACCTTAGCTGGGGTGGTCAGAGGAGATGGTGACTTTGAAGGTGACCTCTTTGTGGTCTGATCTTATCAGGGATGATGACACTGTGGGGATACTGCAGTGGTTTCCTATGTTGGTTAGTACCAAGTCCAAGATGCTGTCACCTCTTCTGAGGGTGTCAACCAGTTGCTCCAAGGCATTCGCACTGACAGTCAAGAAATCTTTAAACATTTTTGTTCTGGCTTGAGTAGTTCTTCCAATCAATGGTTGGGTAGTTAAAATCACCCAGGATCAAAGTATAGGGTTGAATCATAATAGATTCAAGGAGGTTCAGATAGGTAGTAGGGTGTTCTGCATCAACATTGGGGGCCTGTATCTAACTATGATTTGAATAGGGGTGTTGTCAACTGTTAACTGCACCTAGAGCATCTCCTGTGCATCATAATGTTTGACGTGTATATATCTTTAATATATATTGAAACATCGCCTCCTTTATCTTTGCTGCCCTCAGTTTAGGGTCTGTATGTATGATAGGATGAGTAAACAGGTAAGGCTGGGGTGCTCTCCACAGCTTTGAACAAGGTTTCTGAGACTGAACAAATGTCAACATCTTTCAGGGTTAAGAATGCTTCCAATTTGTGCAGTTTAATGTTGAGACTCCTAGCATTCAGCAGCATGACTTTAAATTGCATTTAGATGATATTCTCATGTTGGTGGTTTTGACCTCAAGACATTGCCTAAAAAAGGCACTATGGGGGAGGCAATTGCCTTTGCCAGGAGCCTGAAGCCCAAGGGAGACAGATGCAGGCCATCTCTGGCAGAGCATTGTGGCCTGTCAGTCATGTCTTCCCAGGTAAACAGATACTGGATCTCCTTAGAATGACACCAGAAACTAAGCCAATTGTTAAAGTGAATAATTTTTTGTTTGCATTGAGGCATCATTCTGGGCGATGGTAGAATGCTGCTTAAGGCTAGTGACATACCTGCCTGGAACACATATTTGGTGAGCTCAATAATATCTCTCTTCATATAGTCCAGAGTGTTATGTCTCAAGTCATTCACTCCAACATGTCCTATGACAGAGTCATATCAGTACTTTGTTGAGGGACTTGAGTGGATGGGTGATATGCGGATTCTGGCACCTGACAAACAACTTACCATGGCATTCTCCTTATCCAGCCTGGTGAGGGGCACATCTGTGTTTCTTCCAATGAAGTCTCCTATGATTAATATATTGGGTTTATGGTTAAACCTTGAAGGCTGTGAGACACAAACGTGTGGACTATGCATGGTGTGTGATGTGGTAGGCTGTGGAGTTTGCATGTGATTTTGTCTCTGAGGTCTCTTTTGTTTAGATATGTTTTTGTTAAGAACCTCCGCATATGTGGGTGTGTGTTGTGTTGGTGTGGGTGATGTTTAAGGTGTGATGTTTGTGCATTCAACCTTCTCAGCACCAGGTATATTGGCTTGTGAGGGAGAGAGCATAGACTCCAGGTTTTTAATGTAATTGCATCTGTCACAAATTTTGTTCCTAGGTGGTAGTAAGAGAGGGTTGTCCGTGTGCATGAGACAGTTGTTAAACTGTCTCAAGATGCCCATATCAACCAGCTTAGCAGGAAAAACTGTAGAAAACTATCCATCCATATTTGTCAGAATTGGTGAGGGGGATGAGCTAAGGGCGATGAAGTGGAAAGATCTGAGATGGGTACTAGTAACTTGTGTTTGTACAGAGGGTGTAAAGAAGCTTCACTACCTCAGGATCGAGTGAGTGCTAGTAAGGGAAAATATAAAGCTGCAATACCTTGCAATGGGTTAAATCAGCACAGCAGAGGTGTGTGACATGCAAGCAAGTACAGCCCCATGCAAACACGGGTCTATATTTAATCAGCGAACGCTTAAAAAGTGAACTCTGATTTATCGACCCTATGTAAGTGAAAGCTTACAATCTTGAACACTCAGAACAGCAATTGTTTTCCCAGGCTTTGCCCCCCACACCCCCCGATGTTAGGGGCTGTGCCTTCCACACCTCCCCCTACTTAAATACAGTTAAAACAGTATAAAACAGTAGAAGAATACAGTGAAACAGTAAAAAAAAGCTTTATAACAGTGCACAATTGAGTAGATTAGGTGTATAGCACAACTATAAGCATTAGGAAGTGCAATTCAATGAAATAAATGTAAAAAAAGAAACACTTATTCAGCTCTTGGACCCTCAGGGAATTTCTGCTATGTCACAGTTATGAATCACCATTCTTCAGCCTGGTAAAAACAAGCTCAACACCTTGCAAACACAGGGTTTAAATACCAGTAAAGATGGAAGAATCTAAAAGCTCAGATTACTATCCAACCCTGCTAGCCCTTGCATTTTCAACCAATCACTTGTATTAGAGAAGGTCAGGCAGCCCTGCTACTCTCACTATGTCCTGGGTCCTCTCCTGTTTGGCATCTACTTCTCAGAAGTCTAGGCTAACATGGAGGGACTCTAGCTGACCAAGTTCGCAGACGACTGCAAGCTGTGAGCCATTATTAACTCCCCAAGTGATGTAGACATCCTAAAGAAAGGCCTCACTGAGAGCAATGACTGGTGTCAAAACCATGGCCTTAAGCTTAAGGCCAAAAAAATGCGTTGTCATCCCCTTTAGGAAAAATTCAGTTCCCACTAATTACCACATAGATGGAAACCCACTGAATACTGAAGGTGTTATAAGAAATCTAGGGACACAGGTTGACAGCAACCTCTCCTTCAACCACCACTTGCCACTGTGGTCAGAAAGTCCTTTTATGTGGCACATCTCATTACCAAGGGTTTTGCATCCAGGAAAAAAGAGGTCATCATCTCTCTCTACTCTTCCCAATCATCGAGTATAATGCCCCATTTGGCATCTTCCTCTGGTGGAAAGGCCGCAAAAGTACCTCATGAAGAGGATCTTAGGCCTTAAACATGTTTTACATGGACAAACTCAAAAAACTCCAGCTATTCTCTGTCTCATATCATCTACTAAGAGGCAATTTCTGCTTGACTTACAAAACCATATCTGACCCAGCTCTGTTAGAAATGCTATATCTAAAGAAATCCCAATCCCTTTGCACCACACATTCCAGAGACCTGAACCTCATTACCACAATCAACAGAACATGCTGGAGGGACAGGTTCATAACCCAGAGACTGCCCATGCTCTGGGTAGACTCCCCATACATGTCAAGCAGAGCACCTCACTGGCTCTCTTCAAGAGAAATATTGATGAGTGGATGGGAAATAGAATGGTCACCACGGGGATCACTCCAGTTGCTCTACTTGACAGAGGCACTGAGAACTAACATCAGGCGGCACAATGCCAGGGCATTTCTATGGGTTAGGCTTGTAAAGGCTCCAGGGCCATTAGCCTAGTACATATCTATGAACCTATGAACTAACAGAAAAGGCAGACCCCTACCAACACAAGACAGCTACCAGGAAACACAGCAAGCAAAACAACCAGGCCTGAATGCAGCAAATCTGTATTCAGGCTATGCTACTTGACTAGAACACAGAAAACTCCCAGAAAATGCACAGAAAAGCACAGCTAGAAAACTCACAAACAGAAAATACAATTTTCAGTATGAAAAAAAGCAGTTTACGGTTAAGTAATCATTAAAACTGCCGTTACAGTAATGAAACAATACTTAGCAATGAAAATACAGTTAAAACAGTTTAAAACAGTACAAGAATGCAGTGAACCAGTACAAAAATTTTATGTTGTTGTTGTCTTTTGGCTTTTCCCGGTTAGGGGTCGCCAAAGCGGAACTCCGGTCTGCTAATGATTGGCAGTAGATTTTCACGGTGCCGAGTTGCCAGCTCGACTCCCAACCTTTAACGAAGGCATGCCCATTCACGCATGTCTTTTGGAACGCCACTCAACCCATGGGGAGGACATGCAGACTCCACACAGAAGGCACTCCCCACACACTAGCTGAGAATCGAACGGGAGAACCTCTTGCTGTAAGGCAACAATGCTACCGCTGCACCACTGCGGATTATATAGTACAAACATTTTATAACAGTGCAAAATGTAGTAGATTAGGTGTGTAGTACAACTATAAGCATTAGGAAGTGTATTTCAATTAAATAAATGTAAGATATATATATAGGTGCTCTGCTTTAGTTCTAAACACTGTTGCCCAACATCTGCTTAATCAACTGCTTTTGGTCAATATATGCAGATAGTTGACAAGTGCATGGGATAGTCAACAGGTGTGTGAGATTGACAGTCCCCAGGTAGAGAAATATTCCCTTTAACTGGGGACTGTGCAGTCTCACAGTTAATATATATAATTAGCAGGGTGTACAAGAGGGCTTGCCCCCTGGTAAAAAATGATGTTATTTTTTGCATGTACCAAGGTTGTTTCTTGGTGCATGCATGGTAATGTGGAAACGTTTGGTTTGTCGACCTTCTGCAGTCGATATTATGTAGGTTGTAAAAATCACAAACTGGAAACAAAGACAAGCAAACTAAATAAACTTGAGCAGAATGAAGAAGACACACACAATTGAAGAATTATTGTAAAGCGCTTTTCGTTTATGACAAATCACAAACTTCATCAGACCTTTGGTCTGATGAAGTTTGTGATTTGTCATAAACGAAAAGCGCTTTACAATAATTCTTCAATTGTGTGTGTCTTCTTCATTCTGCTCAAGTTTATTATGTAGGTTGTCATATGGACTACTTGATCAAAGTGAGTATAATATATATATATATATATATATATATATATATATATATATATATATATGTATATATATATATATAAAATATAGTTATATGATGTCAGAAGTAATATGAAATATAGTAAAGTGTGCATATATACATGACAGAAAAAGTTTTACAATATGTTACATAAACTTCACTTAGAAACATAGCATGTGCCTACCTTGGAAGGGTATATACAGTGCTGATAATTCATTAGAAAAAGTCACGTGCTTTTATATAATAGATATAACATTACAAACGGTACTAAACTATTACGTGCAATTTCTGCCAATTAAAATAATGAAAAGAAGAGGCAGTTTAACTATGGAAATATTAGAAAAGGGGAAGGTGGTTGATAATGTAATGTAATATAAGTTAGTATTAGAGCACCTATGGATGTTTCGTTACATTAAGATTATGATATAAAGACATTAGGAAAGTGAGAATAGTTGGGGGCTATTTGGACTCATAAGGGTTAATTTTTGAATAGATGAGGACAGACAGAGTGGTGAAACTGTGATGGAGACAGTGAGATAGTGGTTGACCTAACTAAGGAGAAGAAAAGATTGATTGTTGTCACTTATAGCTTGAGATTGATCGAATTTGTGTAAAAAAAGTCACTCCTTTCTGGCCTGATGGAGAAAAAGGGGGAAGTGGAAACGATGAGTATTTGGAGAAAAGGTAGTAGGATTCTCCACAAAATGTATTCCATCTGGGAGCAGAGCAGAAGCAGAGTCAGTTTTTACTTTGATATTGCTTTAGGAGTAATTTGAAGGTATGTATTTTGTCTGTTTTATTTGCAGTGAGATCCAGTTTTCAGTGACTTGATGGGAGTATAGAGAATTCCCAGCCGAGTTGCTTGTTTTGGACATGGACAGAGGAGAGATTTGTTACTTGACCGTATAATACTCCATGTATGGACTTCAGTGCTAATACAATGACATAAGACTGCAAACATGGTATTGCTTATGAATGCCTCAGGACTTTGGTATACAAATACATTGCATAGCAGCCCTGCTGCACTGTGTGCCAGTGATTATGACAGGGACCCAATGACTGTAAGCAGACTAAAGTGAGAACGTCAGCACACCAATGTACTATTCAGTCTGCCATAAAAATAAAGCCAGTGGCATGGCAACAAACATTAAGGATGTTGAAGTGAGTGGAAATATGTATGAAATACCAGCAGGAAGAGCTGTATATCCTTCACTATGGAATAAAGATGATGTTTCTCAGCACTTCAAAGACTAGAGTAAAACTAGTAAAAGTAGTTTATATAATACTAAATAAGGAAAATGTGTGCAATGCCATTTCATTACACTGATGCTTGTTTACCAACCTGTATCTTTAGTTTGAGTTCTGTCTGATAAATCCTATTTTATCTTGTCTTCAGTAGCAGAGAAAGGTACTCAGAAGCCAGGGTGAGACACAGGTGCAGGGATGGAACCTATTGCCCATAGCACCTACCATAAATGATTATCCCCATCACTTCCCCAGAGTTATATTATATAGGTTCATAGGTGTATACTACGCTGACGACCACTAGGACCCTTATAAGCCTAGCTGTGCAACCTAAATGTGACCCAGATGTTTGATTTATATAGGGGGTGATTTACTGACTGCCTCTAGCCATCAGAGACACAGGTGCCAGACCAGGAGTGAATTTCTGATTACCCATTTTACAACCATCTATAAACTTGGTTAGCCAGAGGCTTTTGACACTGGCTTTGAGATCCAAGAAGTAAATGCCAATGAGGGGATGACCTAGAACCTGACAGCTTGTTGAATTACAGTACTAATTAATTTCAAGACACTGGGAATTATAAAGTAAGCAACCATGATCCAGCAGAATACAAGAGAATTATTACTGTTTGATATTAAAGTGACTCAGTGGATACTGTTTCTACATTAGAAATTCAGTGTCTGGTTATGGCTGAAATGGGTCCAGGAAGGATTAATTCACGTAACATGTCCAAGTAAACAAACAAGCAAAGTAACAAACAAATAAACCAATTAATTAATTAGTTATTTAATTAATTAATCAATTAATTAATCAATTAATTAATTCATTAATAATCATATAGTGTTCAGATGGCAAATATATACTCTGGTTGAGCAAATATGATTGTAAACTGTTACTTGACAAAAAAAACTATTTTATGTTCCTAAAATGACCATATGACTTAAGACCATATAAAACTATAAATCTATAGGTAAGAAAATTCTATGTTTACATTTCTTGAGGAAAAAGAAAAAAATCAGAGGTAAGAACAATGAATGAATCATACAAACTTATTGTTTCTCTGTATTGGAGTTTGCATATGTAAACAATGTTTTGTTTCGGTCTGGATGCTAAAAGTAGGCATATGTAAATGACTTCAGGCTCAAAACACAGTCAGATAATAATCTGTGGTTCTTCTGTATGTCACTACACATCTGGCATTTGGGTGTACTCACTTTACACAGTCATAATGGGGGTCAATGCTACACTTATAGTACAACTTTCCAGCAGCCTTCCTGACCAGCCCTTACCAGAAAAATATAAACACGTTTAACGACCATTTCCAAAATCATGATCTGCAAATATTGAAAGATTCTATCAAAATCAGGGGGTCAGGACAATGGGCAGGATTCACGAAGCCTCCGTGTAAGAGTTACAAGGCTTACACGGAGGCTGCAGTTAAATGGTGTGATGTCAGCATGCCATGCATATGCATGAGGGCATGCTGAATCACACCTAAGGCTAACACGGTCCGTGTAAGACAGTAGGGGGCGTGTCCGTAGGGCGAGCCCTGCAAACGGACACGCCCCAGAAGAGTAAAAGTCCCGAAAGTAAACCCCCATGACAGAGTCCGTGTAAATGTGAATAAACACAACACAACACATGCCCCCACAGACTATGAACATAAAATGTATAAATTAACATCTTATATATTTTTTTATAAGTTGTAAAGATGTTTGCCCGTGGGTGCGCTCGTTTGCGCGGGCATGCCCAGCGCTTAGCCACAGTTAGCAGTCAGTGGAAAAGCATAGAAGAACTAAATATGCAAAGTAAGCCAAGAAGCAATAGCGTAGCGGTAGAGATGTTGGCTGAAGAGGAGGCAGTCATGGTTTGAGCCCCCACAACATCCATTTTTATTTTTAGTGAAATAAGCACGAATCAATTCCCTGACATATATGTACATATATAAAATTATATTTTATGTAAAATGTAGTGAAATGGGCCATGTATTTTGAAGAAATGTGAGATAATAAAAAAAAAATGTCAGGTGTGCCTATAGCTGAGCTACAGTCTAACAAGTTGAGGATATCTGCCTGTAGGTGAGCAGTGTTTTAACAGGTTTAAAATGAGTGCCTGTAGGTGAGCAGTGTTTTAACAGGATTAAAATGAGTGCCCGTAGGTGAGCAGTGGTTTAACAGGTGTAAAATGAGTGCCCGGGGTTGAGCAGCATTTTAACATGCTGAAACTGTGTGCCCATAGCTGAGCTGAGCGTAATATGCGTGCTGACAGCCAAACGATGCGTAAACCAGCGTAGCCTGTTTGCGCAAAGCTGTGCACTGCGCCAACAAGCTAACCGATGGGCAACATTGAGCAAGCTGTATCAAAACTGCCTTTACACAGACACACCTCCTAGCCTGTGTAGACAGTCATAAAATATAAAAAGCAATGGCCAGGCTTGAACCCAGGATACCATGCACCATAGTCAAAGTACTGAACTACTAAGCCATGACAGTTGCACTTAGAAATGCAGTAATAGCATATATATAGGAATGAATAGAAAGAGGAGCATGACAAAGCAGATTTTGTGAAGCTGATACAATTCCAAAATGGCCAATCACAGATAAGTGCGGGAAAAACAGCACATATAAGCCCCATAGGCGGGAATACACAGCATAACCGATTGTGGAACTGACTTGCAGCCAGGATGGCAGGTGTAGGAGAGGGTAGTTGTTTCCGAGCACAGAGGTGGGGCATTGAGGAGTCCAAATATATGGTTTGGCTCCTCATCCATGATCATGAGGCCCAACTCATGCAGGGCCAGGTCCTGTGGGGAGCATATAGGGCTGAGGCATGGGACCGGTTGGCACATGATCTCACCAGTACCACAGGAATACCAAGGACTGGTGAACAAGTCCATCACCACCATGCGGACCTGAAGAGACGGAAGCAGGACCAACTGAACCGTTGGATCCAGGAGGCCCGGCAAATGCCCAATGCCCCACTACTGAGTAAGTAACATGTAATTATTTATGTAAGAAATTAACCTAGCTGATATTATGGAAATGTGTATTCCAATATTACTTCATTTCTATTATAGCTGCAGGTGTCCATTCCATGAACCGTCGAGCCTATGCCGATAGGCTGGTGCGGTTGCACCACCAGGCAGGTCAGTAATCCTCTCCCTGTAACTGTAAAAAAATATATAAGTATGACAGTTTGCAAAAGAGTACAGTGTAGTCACTTATTAATAAAATGTGCAAGTAACAGTGTAAGAGAGTTTGCAAGTATTGCTTGATTACAAAAGTGTGATGCAGCCTGTAATCCAAAAATAAAAATGAAACAAGTCTGAAATAAAGATGTCCCACCTGTAATATAATAGTACATAACCTGCAGCAGGCTGAAAAGTACAGCTACAGAAGCTGAATAAAACACATGTGTGAAATATATCCCTGTTTAAATTCTGAAACATGACACAAGTGAGACTGTTGGAAAGGATTGTTATAACTAAAAGTAAAACATGTCAATAAAGCCTAGAATTAAGTACCATCCTGAATTGTAAAAATAAAACAAGTGAGAGAGTGTGAGAAAGAGGTATGAATCCACTAATAAAGTAGTAATAACTCCTGAATAAAGTATACTGCAGTCAGTACAGAATGAAATTAATGTGACAGGCAGAACCAAACAGCAACATGTGTTGAAAAAAGTACTGAAGCTGGAATGTGTGTCCCAAAATCTGGATATGTTGCTCTCAGTTTGCAATATGCAGATAGTATGGTTGTATGAAATACCAAACATCCACAGTTGTCTAGAGCCATATAAAGCAAATGTAGCAGGATGATGTAGCTGAACAGAGCCAGATATGAATGTGTATGAATAAATATGAAATGTATATTGATGTAGCAGTAGCATTCCTATCACCAACCTGAATTAGTTATCACATAGGAAACTGTAGTCAGACCTGTAGTGTGTATATATCTGCAGCTAGTAGAAATGTACAGCATATGTATAGGTATTTGAAGTTGTTAATGAAATATTTCTTCACCCTACCCTATAACCACAAATAATCCATTCCACGTGAAATGGGTATGTGCATTCACAATTAACACCCCTGGACATTTGTCCTGTTGGTTCATACATATTTGCATGTACGTTGATGCATGTGCCCTGTTCATACATCCAAACCTGATGGCTTGTTGCCATCAATCAACCCTGCATGTTGTTGGATTGTGTATTGCTGTTCAAATTATGCATGTGTTATGCTTGCTGTTCAATGGCTTGAATTTATGGGTGTTTGGTTAATGGGAATACTAATCCATGCTGTTAAAACTAATTGTGAATGGTATTGTACGTTATTAACCCAAACTGTCATAACATAATGCAAAACATAGGACGACAGGGAAGGCGGGTTCCAGCGGACCCACCTCTCCCACCTCAGCTGGCGAGTGCACCTGGCAGTAGTGCCCAGGCCAGACCCTCCTCCGGTGGTCCTGTGCCACCTGCGGGTGGAAGCACTGCAGGGGATGGGGCTTATCCCCCCTCTGCAAGCATGGCCGGAGGAGAACATCCACTCACCCTCCGTAGTGTCTGGACTATGGTGCGTAGGGAGATCCGGCACGCTGTGCTTGGGCCCCTACGCCAGCTGGAGGCATGGGTGGCACAACTCACGGGCGTGCCTGCTGCCCGGCCTACACAGCCCCCAGCACAGCCCTGTCCTGGGCAGTGAAGGCACAGTGGCAACTGCCCATGGGTGGGGATCTCAGTTCCACTGTTGCCATCTGTGGGCTCATGGGCTCGAGATATCCAAACATCCATCCCCGTCAATTGTGTAACCCCCCCCACATGTGTCATACACCACCCTTGTATGCGTCTTGTTTGTCTTGTCTGTTAACCTCCCCTACCTACCTCCCCAGCTATACCGACTTCCTGTACCTGACATACCACTCTCACCTGAAAAAAAAAAAAAGGGCACTCTGTACCCACAAAAATTACGACACATACATAGCTGCCCATTTTGCACACATGTCTGCTGGACATGTAAACTGGCAATTACAATTGGCTGTACAACAAATATTATTGTTGTCCTCACACCTCTCTCAGGGGTGGAAGGTTTCAAATTTCACACCAAATTACAAACATATGCACAGCTGTTGCTGACAAAGAAATGGGCAGCTATGGGCCTTTCCTACATCCTTCCTGCAAAACCCGAGCTTGTTTTCCTACTGTCCTACCCTCTTTGTGCCCCCTTTTTCACCACTTTCCTATCTCCCCATTTTCTTTTCTTTAAAAGAAAATAGCGCGGGTGTGCACAAGAGTAAGCACTTTTAAGCAGTAGTAGCGGTGTGCACTTCTGCGCTTAGCTAGCGTGTGTTGTGAAGCTAGCGACAGTCTTGCGTGAGCTCTGCGCAAACCAGCGCTAACCCGCTTACAACTGCTTAAAAGTGCCTTAGTCACTCTGAATGACAAGGCCTGTAGTTTTCTCAGCAGCAAAATAAAATACCTCCCTCAGTCTTGAACTCAGGACCTTGGAAACACTAGTCTGCATGACTTACCACTAAGCCATGACTGCTATACAAGAACATTGTGATGAAAGAAATATATCATAAAATAGTAGGAATTAATGTAAATGGAATATAGCAAGTCTAGTACACAAAGCATGTCATGTATATTTACTGTCAAATCTAGTGGATTTGTAAAATAGTACTGTGTGCTGTAAAACAGTCATGCTAGTTGGTAGCTACTAGGTAATAATGTCACAGTAGCATTTGGCAAGCCACACACATAACTCAGAGCAGGATAAACACAGCCATAGTTGAATAGTTAAGAGATCAGACATAGCAACTGTGACTGAGTTACAGGGATGTCCCTGATGTGAAAACAAATGTCAACTGTGCCCCACTGACACCCTGTCAAATTTACTAACAGTAGGCAGAAAGGTGTAACTACACATGCAATGGTAACTATGACTGACTGAAGGTATGCACCACCTGCATGTCACAAATGGTGTACTAATACATATGCTTGAAATAACCCACAGTCACAACTGCAGAATATCAGAATATGTCATTGGAGTAACCCACTGCTATGTACCATTCCATGAGGCTGATAAAAGATGCACAGGAGAGTATCTGAGGCCTGTTCAGCAGCATGATCAAATACCCCTGTAAGTGTCAAGGCCCACACCATGGCCAGACCACACTGCATGCAATAACACCCTACCACAACAAACACATAGGGAATTGCTGCCCAAACAGATTTAGCAAGCATTACAAGCTGTGAATGTAAATGGAAAATAGGAAAGCCATAGCAACCCATTACAGGAAAAACACCTAGCAAGCATACAAGGAGTGAATGTAAAGGCCAAATATTGAAGCCATAGCAACAGATTGCAAGAGCCACTGCTCTATACCAGTTACACCACAATCCCCACAGGAAAGCACACACACCCATATACACAGTATTACTAGTCGTAGGTGTCAGTTTACATAGACACGGAGAAGAGGACACTGGAGGAAGGAATACTCAGCTTACAGAACAACATGCATTGCAGTGTCTACAACACAGCCTGAAATATGAGAGACATACCAACCCTTACACTCATAGAACAGGGTCCACAGCAAACCAGCATGGTCCCCACCCTGATAATCTGAAAGGGCTACGCCTACCTAACAGACCTTTTTATAGCACAGTCCTGTAATCACAGTGAGAACTGCAATCACTACACAACAGGCTGCATGCAATTAGTAAATGCTGGCTAACAATTATTGCAGAGGCCATCACATGGACATGTGCAGGTACCTACAAAAGCATCCTGTACTCCCAGTCCACACATGCAATACTTTCATTGCACCCACTGGAGGTAGAGAGAGAGAGAGAGAGAGAGAGAGAGAGAGAAAAAAAAGAAAGAAAGAAAGAAAGAAAAAAAAAACCTGTAACAACAAAACAAAGAGGCTGACAGAAGGCTAAGCAACTGCAAGCCTACACAAACAGCTGCAACAAACACAGGTAATGTAAAGTACTACTATAATACTCTACATACTGTGAACCCTCCAGATGTGTTATTGGTCTGTATCTATGTATATGAAGATGTGCATAGGGCCGGGGACATACTGCAACTGTCACTGAAGGCTCCACATACATATGTATGTGACGTTAGCTATGTGCACATAGCAATGTAGGTTATAGTGCAATGTAGAAGTAGGTTGTACAGTAATGGATGTTGAGCAGTACGTTACTGTGTGTATACATATGTGGAACTAAAAAGGAGTATATATATATATATATATATATATATATATATATATATATATATATATATATATATATATATGAGATATGTATGTATATATATATATATATATATATATATATATATATATATATATATATATATATATATATATAATATGCATATGTGTATACATAGATAGAGAGGGATGTAGAAATACATAGACATATATAGTTTCACAGTGTCATAGTTTAGTACTAGGCTATCTGCAGACAGTATATAGAAGAGATTTAGAAACTTGCGCCTCTGTATAGTAGTGACACAGTGAAGATCCCCCTACATAATAGCATTAGTTTACTGTGCCTCTGTCTATTAGTGACACAGAGATGACCCCTGCTGTAAACCTATGATCTCCCATCCACTTGTCAAGAATGCACATGAAGAGTGTCAGTGAGGGTCTCTGCCTAACATGAACTGGGATCCTGTTCCACAGTATGGGAAGCCTCTTAGTGATGGATCTGTCCTACAGTATGTCCTATTCATATGTGTGCTGAGGTTTAAATCCGTAGCTGTTGTGGTTCTGATGGATTTGGATTGTATGAGGTGGAACATGTCCATCAATACCTGATTGGACATGGCCTACTACAACAGGCACAGATCACCCCTACGTAGGCAGTATGCTATGGAATAGAGCATGAGTTACGTTAGTCTGGCAGCATATGACAGTTGTTGAAGACCCTTGATCCTCCTGGTGATGTACTTATGGGGTTCCCCTAGCTGTTGCAAGTGCCAGGTGAGGTACATACCAAATGGGGAATAGTACACAGTCATGGGCCTGATAAGGGAGGAGTATAGGGGTACAATGACCCCTTTTGATCTGGATGTGAATCCCTTCATGATAAGATAGGCAAGGTAGGAAGTCTATCCAACCACTTTGGCAATGTGGGTGTCAAATGAGAGGTCAGCATTGATCAGTGTCACCAGGTCTCCGATTACTTTGTCTGTACTCAGTGGGTTACTGTCTATGTGATAATATGTGGGTACCTTGTCCGTCCAAAAGGGTATGATTATACATTACGTGGCATGCAGTGTAAGGCCATGACTCCAGCACCAGTTGTTGGTGTCCGTGAGGCCTGTCAGTAGGATGTATGTGTCAGCTGGTGTATCGCTTATGGCGCCTAGCATGCAGTCATCTTTGAACATTGTCAGCCACTACCCTCCCATGTCTGCTTCCACATCTGAGAATTATATGCCGAACATGAGCGGTCCCAGGACAGAGCCCTGTGGGACACCACATGTGACTGGCTCTGAGTCTGACATGGCACCAGTGAGTTGGACTGTAGGGTTTCTATCCGTTAGCCGGTTTGCAACCCATCATGTGACATATGGATTTACATTTTAGCTGTTGATCATGTCTATGATGCCAGAGTGTGGTATTGTGTCGAAAGCTGTGGGCAAGTCCAGGTAAGCTGTATGGACCGCTGTGCCCTCGTCAATGGCTCTAGTGACTGATTTGAAAAGGTCAACCAGGTTCATAAGGCAGGACCTGCCCTCTACAAAGTCAAACCAGGTGGTATCAAGTGTCTAAGTCCCCAATGTCTCTGTGTATGGGTACCATAATGATCCTTTCCATAGCGTTGCAGACCAGGCTGGGTAAGCTTATGGGGTGGTAGTTACCAGGGTCTGTAGAGGTGCCTCCTGTGTGGAGTGGGATACTGTTGCTGTATGCCAGTGTCCAGGTACATATGCTGTAGTAAGGCTATGGCTGAATAGCATTTAATGTGCATGTGTAGCTCCTCTTGCAGTTCACGTAGCATGCAACCTGCAATACCATTGGGTCCCATTGATGCTGTGTTTACAGCTCTGCTGAGGGTGGTTCCCAGCTGGACATCTGAGATGACAGGGAGGTTACAGTCAGCTGGGATAAATAATTCCATATGTGTGGGTGAGGGAGGGGAGAAACCTGCACTGAACCTGTCTGCCAGAATGTTGGCATTATCTGTGTGTTCAGTGTAGCGTTTGTCACTGTGAACTAACTGTGAACACAACTGAGGTTTCCCACCCAGGTGTGTAACATAGCAGAAGAAGGCCTTGTGGTTATCTGTAGTGACCATAGCAATGTCCCTCTCATTGTTGGCCTTGCATGTTTGTACGACAAAAATGTGTCTTTCTACTACTGCTGATTAGAGATGCCGTAGCTCTATGGAAGTATGCTCTGCCGTGCAGTAGCTACCTTCTGTTGTTATACAATTTGTTCAATGCTGGGGTCCACCAGACAGGATGCCTGCCCTTGGTGGAGAGGGTCATGGTTTCATTTGTGATTGCATGATCCATGCATTCTTGGAGATGTCCATAGAAAGCATATGTGAAGGTGTCTGCATTGGGGGAAGTGGTTTACACTGGCCCAGTGGGCATTAAGGATACCAACTCAGTTATAAGACGTGTAAAGTCGGCATGTGAGAGGTATCCCACTGTAGTCTTTTGTGTTGTGGGGGAGGTGGGATATTTATATCCAGGGGCATTATTCTGTGGTCAGATGTGACTAGTGAGGGGTATACGTCCGGTGTGTAGCACATTGTCCCCATGTTTGTGATGATCAGGTCTAGTATATTATCTCCTGTTATGGGAGAGGTGACTAGCTGTTCCATTGCATTTGACTTAGTGAATTCCGGGAACCTTTGGGCTAGGGTGTTTGGGGTAGAATAATGCACCCAGTGTATGTTAGGGTAGTTGCAGTATCCCAATAAGATGGTGTGTGGTGGGAAATTCATATCCTCCAATGTCTACAGGAAGGCTGACTGTGGTCCCTGAGATTGGGAGGGTGGTCTGTAACATGCTACCAGTTGTATAGCAGGTTTGCCTACGGTTATCTGCACCTGGATGGTCTGTGATGCTTCATGTGTTGCCACTAACCTGGAGGTGTGTGTGTCCTTCATGAATATGGACACACCCCCTCCCTTTTTGTTTTGTCCCGAGTCCTGGGGCCAAAAAGCATGATACGGGGTATAGCCTGGTACTGCTGGTGTGCTCTCAGGTGCCTTGAACCAGGTTCTCACTTACTGCACAGACATCGAGATTGGTAGAATATGTACGTACAGATATATGTAATACACACATACATATATAGATATCTGTGGAGACATATATACAGATAGATCTGACTGACAACAGATATGTCTGTATATGACTATCTCTCTCTCTCTCTGTCCCACCCCCTCACACTCTCACTCTCCCTGTGTCTCTCTCTCACTCTCTCCCCCTCTCTCCCCACATCTATATGTATATATCTACATCTATATATACATATTTTATATACATATATACAAACATATATATATCTATATACAGATATAAATATATCAATATATATATATATATATATATATATATATATATATATATATATATATAGACTGTGTGAGGCACATGTGTGCAGATGTCTTGCAACAGGTGCCTGGTGTCAAAGCCATGGAGTGAACACCAGTGTGGATACTGGAGTACCATACCCCATTCAAAAACACTGACACCAGTAACCACCACATATGTACATGCCTGCCCACCACTGCATGTGTCAGGGGGGAACAGGGGCAACAAGTGTACAATAGGCTCCACATTGATATACACAGTGGCACACTATTCCTGTAATACCTGTACATGGAATGTGTCAGCGGACATGGTGTGTCAGCTATGGACATGTAGGTCACTGTACCCCTCCACACCCCACAATGTCCTTCACGGTATGTACCTTCCATGACAGCTACAGATATGGAGAAGGACACAGACATATGCAAATAACTTTGTCAATGCACTCAAACACCACAGAGTGCACACAGACTACCTACATAGAGGTTAACACTGCTAGATGTACATAGTTCAGTCACACCCATGACAGTTGTCTAACAACCATGGTAACACCTCCAACATCCACAACACAAATTACCTATGTCTGTCGTCCTTGTCACTGCAGTATAGAGCACATGGTGGAGGTACAGGACCCTACCCACAGATATGACCACACACAGTAGACCACACAGAATTAAGAAGCAAGGCTCCCCATGAGTAGATGTCAGACATACCCCTGCTGAATGTTATGCAGATAGGTAATATGCCATATGAGTCACCCTGTGTAACTGTTTGTAAGGAGCAGGTACGATCATAACACATGTCACAAGGGGCAGGGTAGCATAACAGTATGCTGCTGTAGACCCAGGGCCAAAAGCACACTACCTACCTAAGACACAATGCACACCCATGAACACATTGCAAACGGGATATGTGAGGTGGAATGAGTGTGCTAGTGACTGGGTGCATGTTGTGTACTGGTGTGATTGCTCACCATGACTGTCTGTCTGTCATGGTAGTGTGTGTCCTTGGTGTGAGGCCAGAGACAGGTGTGTGAGGTATTGCGATCAACACATACTACATTGCCATATGTTGTGCTGTGTTACCCTGTATGTCACTGTGGTGTAGGTAGGGTTATGGCAAGTAAGAGTAGTGTGCATTACCAGTGAAATATGTAACGTGCATTGTGTGCAGTGCATGGGCTGATAATGTTCCCCATACAGTACCTTGATACAAACCCCTAGTGTGAGGTTGTGTATTGTACCTGAAACAGTGTGTTGACTGCTGCAGTATACTAGTCTGTCGTATGGAGTGTGCCAGGTACTATTGCACAGTTGTCAGATGAGCACTGATATCTGGTCATTTACATGTGTATCCCCCAATAGACAGACAGATGCTATATATGGTGGTTAAGTTATATTATTACAGTCGAGTATTATGTGTGCCATAGTTTGCTGACAGATATTGCTGACATATTTTCCTTCTCCTTTTCAGGGCCATGGTTCACCAGCGGAACCCTGTCTACTCCACTGCAGAGGAGGAGGAGATACACCAGAGCCTGGTGCGGGATTTCACTGTACTCTTTTCCCGCACCAGCCAGAACCAGCAGGAGAGGGCTGCCCTGTGGCAAGACCTGGTCCGTCGGGTAAATGACATAGGCACACATAACCTGACATATGAGCAGGTACGCCATCACTGCAGTGATTTAATTAGAAATGTCCATCAGCGTGCGTCGGATATCCACAGGCAGCAGCTTGCCACAGGTGGTGGGGTGGCTAGACATCCCCCCCTCACCAGACTGGGGGGACTACTCCTAAGTGTTGTGGCTCCAGCACAGCAGCAACAGCAGCATATTCATACATGTGTAATGATGGAGGCTGGAGCCACACAGCAGCAGGACACAGAGCATGCAGGTAACATGCCATGTGTATAGGTGACCATTCTGTACACTGTTAGGTTATGCATGTGTGAGGTGTGTCCTCATTTTGTAGCTGTAATCTTGGTAATTATTGTGCATTAGTGATATCCTCAATATCTGCAGTACACCTGTGGAAGCTAACTGTTGCACTACTGAACTGTATCACGCCCACAGTATCAATGGCACAGTTGTGCCCACTGACGATAAATGTCTCTTTTCTGCAGGTCCCTCTGGTGTAACAGCAAGGCAGCCTATCCATGCTGGTGAGTGTGTAATACCATTACCTTCAATACTCTGTATACTAATACTAATAATAGGCTGAAGCAGTAGTGCTATGTGTTTGATTGCAGGTGTGTTTGTGTCGGTGGGTTGATATTTCATATACTGAGGTGTGTGCATGTGCCCATGTGAGCATGTGTTCATGTGCCCATGTGTGCATGTGTGCATGTGCCCATGTGTGCATGTGTGCATGTGTCCATGTGTGCATGTGTACATGTGTGCATCAGTGGTGACATTGTGTACACATTGTAAACTGTGTTTCCTGTCTTACTCCCACAGGTTCTGGTGCTGCTCTGGTGTCATGCAGCAGGGAACCTGAATCAGCTGCTGTGGATAGTGATAATGATGATACCTGTGTAATGGCACAGGTAGGTGTGCCAGGGTCCGTCATTGGTCAGCCAATTGACACTACACAGCTGTCGACCCCATCAATGCGCACAGTCATCCTGCCAATACATCCTTTGTCACCAATGTCCCTAGGTGATGGACAGGATACAGTGGGCATTGACCAGGGTAATGTGGTACCGGTGGCACATGCATCCCCACACAGCAGCCATGGCCAGGGTCCTGACACAGTACCACACAGGCAGACGTCCATGGGTTCTTGTGGGAGCATCCGTGGGCGTACCACCCCTGTCAGACGTGCCCACAGAGGTCTTTCAACCTCAGCTATGTTTCAGGCTGTAATGCAGGCACAGTCACGTATGGAACTGTACACCAGACAGGGTCTGAGGGAGCTGAGAGCATGTCGCACAGCCATGAGTGACAGTATGCATGATGTTGCGGCTGCCATCCGCAACTTCACCAAGGCCATTGACAGACGTTGGGGGGACACATTAGATCTGTTCCACAACTACATGTCCATGAGACAGGGCAATGGTGGATGGTTGAGGCGTCAATGTGGCTGTATGCCAGCAACAGCAGCAGCTGGCAGCCGTTGCGGACGACAACAGGCCCGCGGCCGCTCACATAGTACCAGCAGCAGCCCCAGCAATGCTGGGTCTGTGCTGTCATCCGACCTCCCCAGGAGACCATGTGCACATGGTGCTGGACAGTCCCAACAGGGACCTGTCTCCAGTCACCAACTACCTGCTTCTGATGACAGTACCCAGTCTGGCTTAGTACCTGATATGGTCCGTAGCACCCCTGCCAGGCACAGGTACCATGTCCGTGGCCACATTCAGTGATCTGTATGACCTGGCAGGTACAGTCTGTGGCTGTCCACAAACACCTGTATATGGCAGCCATGAGGTGGGACTGTGTGCATTCATACACACATGCAAAGTGATAATACCTAGGGCTACCGCATACACTGCATCAACATTGCCCCATCTTGTACTGCTGTCCCTCACCAACACACACACACAGACATGTCAATTGGTTGTATCAGTGGCAGACTCAGGCATACCAGGTACACACCCTGTGCATATGATGAAACTGTGCCACCTCCTGCAATCTGTAAAATCGGTGCAGGAACAGGTTAAAATGGTGATGATGCACAGGGTGAGTACATAGACATATTGTAATAGTATGATGTTGACAACAGTACAGTGTAATGATATACCAGCATGCCTGATGCAGTTACAGTATGAATGTCAATGTATTGTTTTGTACACCCATAGTAATTACCACAGTGTTCTGTCTGCGCATCTTTGCATACTGGTGGTGAGGCTGTGAAGGGATGGCCACCTACATAGGTAGCACAGGGGATACAACAATGTACATATTGATACTCAGTGATGGCCATGTCAACTGTGAGTTGCATGCTGTCCACACATGACTCTGCAATGCAGATGTTTTAGGATGTTGATATCTGTGCAGTACTACACAACAGGTTCAAAGCTCACAAGAGCACACTAGCACTACAAGGTCACACCTCATACCATGCATGACAGCACCAAAACACAGAGCTAACTATGACAGGAGGGAGAGTGTCCATACATATCAGGGATACTGTGGTGCCAGGACAGGTAGCATACATCATACTAGGTCTGGAACTGCTGAGTGTGGGCTCAGTGTCTGTTATTTGACATGTGTATTAATACAGGTATGAGCACTTGGGTATCAGGCCAGTTATTCAACATTACGAAGGTACGTGGTCTATACACTTGTGTGGGGTGTGGCTGGACCCAGCCCGTCTGACCTGTGAATGTCTGGGTACTGGCTTATAGTGCCTGCATATATGCACTGTTACCTACTGGAAGTCGTACACCTTGTCTGTTGTAGCATAGTCTACATACAGACCTGCTGACTGTAGCTTTGTTTGTATGTATGTTTGCCTGTTATGTTCCTGAAACACTGATTCCACCTGCAGTGCAGATATACAGTGCCTCTGTGGATCCCTACTGACATCTGTATTGCTTACTGTACTGATGTCCATGTGTCACTTGACAGAACGTCACTGTTTATCCTGTTTGCATGTAGCTTGCCTGTAACACATTGCATATGACTTACCTCACATTTGCTCAAGACAGCATTCATATATGCCAGCACTAACAAATCAGGAGCACTACACCCTCACATAGTCACCTTGAGTACCTTGTTCCCCATTGGCCCTATGTGTCATTACTTAGTATGGGAATCACAATGCTATGGTAGCATGTGCAAAGGTCACCTGTCGATGTACTCTCAGGTCCAGTTGGTGAATCTGTGAGTCATGTGGCAATGTTACAGCGGCCTCATGTAAACAGACAACCCTCTCCCCTTCCCATACACGTACAACACATGTGAGAGATGCAATCACATAGCCAAACTGGGGGCTAAGCTCTGTTAACACAGCACTGGCATTCCCTGTCAGGTGGAGTGGGATACTACAGTGAATACAGTACCAGTCTCCCATAGACCTGCCAAGACCGCAATCCAAACACAGACACACACAGGTACATTATTGGGCTCTCAGAATAGCATCCTGCCTGAGCAGCTGACACCTGCAAAGCAGACACACAAGCAAACGTTAAGCCAGAGCGGAGCACATGCAACACATAGCTCACAAAGCCTGTGTGCCAAACAGTCACAGGCCATACGGCTTGACAACACACCTGCTACAGTTGTATGAGGTACCTCTATCGTCACGTACACTGAGGTCCTGCTCACAGGCTGAACAAGGTGATGGTCACGCTGAGCTGCCCATCAGGCACTATGATCCACCACATAACACAAGCATACTAGTCACTCCAAGGCATGTAGAAGTATAACTCAGTCATTGTCTGTGCCAGTGTGTATGACCTCTGACGCACCTCCCTGGACTACATGTTAGGGGACATAGAGGGGCTCTCTGAGCTTGTGGCACAGGCTGGTATGACCCTGGCCTTGAGTAGCATCTCACCCTCACCAAGAATGCTGCCACAATATGTAGACAGGATCATCCGTTTCTGCAATTAACGTATCTTTCAGTGACATTCAAAGGGGATCCAATGCCTGTCAGTGTGGGATTACATGCTGGACACATTGCTTTGCTTGGGACAGCTTGCACCTGTCACCCATGGGCCATTGTATATTGGCAGAGGCTGTTGTTACACACATAGTGCCTTTGTATGCAAGGCTGACATTACATAGACACCTACACAGGTATCGGGATAGGACACTAATAGCAATGCTACTCAACAGCAGCAGTGTAAACCTCAAGATGCATGCAGTGGAAACTGTCCTTAGTATGGGGTACAGCAATATCCGTGCAGTAAGAGACTCCTGGTACAAGGCTCCCAGGTGCACACCATCAGTGCCAGGTCATTCCTGATACCATGCTTGTCATCCCCTACACATGCACCAAACCAGAACAGGGGGATGTATCCAAAGGCACCTGAGTTACACCCACCCCCAGGTTGGTGGCACTGCACAAAGCATCAGAGCCTCTCCATGTGCAGCACACAGTGGGTTAGACTGCCTTCAGGTTCATAGCCTGGCATACACCACACTCCCATACCCAGGAAACCCACTTGGCCTTCCTGACAACACTGGGAATATGATGGTCTCTACACACACCATTATAAGGTTGTACTGTGACTACCCAAACATACAGCGTGAGCATTATTCTAGCTGCAAGACCCTATCTGAAGGGTTCTTATCATTCATTCCCTGCATTGCTATGGAACAACTTGTTACCACTCCCACAAGTGGTGACAACATGCTGCACCTGTTCATCACCAACATGTGGACTATACCCCAAACAAGGAATGCAAAGAGAGTGATAATCCCTATGCGGTATCTGTTTCCCACAAGAAATACAATTATTCACTTTTTCTGACATCCAGAATTAACTGAGGCAAGAAAAAACAAAAATATTCCCCAACGGGGTACTTAGCCCAACTTGGTTTCGGTCTGAAACTCAGAATACGAAAATTTCAGAACGCCGAACGGCACTTGCAACTCTGCTTCTGCATCGGACCATGCGGCAAAAAAGACTGAGGATATGACGTCAGTCATGCGCTTTTATACCCTGATGCTCTAATGTCAGATCTGAGCGCCCATGACCGACGTCAGCCTAATACTTTGGTATTCGGGCCGACCGAGGACAGCGGACTACCCATATGTAAGGACTGCAGCAATGTGAGATGAAGAACATCAATCATGTATCCCTCGCTGGTGGAATGACACCATCTACAACCCACACTGTATAGTCACATACCACATGCAGCCCCTGCACAGAACACCACAGTCATACAGTTGTCTGATGCATATTCCATGTATTCACATGAGGCAGGCTTCGGACATGGGATCTCTTGCAGTTCACAGGTACATATGTGTAGGTGGCACACACATACATCATGTGTGCATTGACATTACTGATATAATGTATGTCGTGCAATATTGGGAACAACACCCCACACACATGGACAAACTGTGTGACAAAAATACACATGGCATTTGTAGGATACAAACACCTACCTAACTATGTTCGATCACTTGTGAGGGTCACAGTAGCAGAGTGTGCTATTTGCATTGCTGGGAGGATTGCTTTCTCCTGCTTTACTTATAGGGTGCTGACATCATCAGTGTTTAGACAGTGGGATATGCAGCATGTGTTGTGTAGTAATAGTTGCCAAAAGTGACATTTGTCATACACATGTAAATGCACACACTACTCCCCCACACACATTCACAGACACACTGGGCACTTGCAAGATTCAAACTCCTACCTAACTATGTTATGAGACTTGTGAGAGACGCATTAGCAGAGCGTGCTATTGCATTACTGGGGGATTGCTTTCTCCTGCTGTACTTATAGGGTGCTGACATCATCAGTGTTTAGACAGTGGGATATGCAGCATGTGTTGTGTAGTAATAGTTGCCAAAAGGGACATTTCTCATACACATGTAATTGTACACACTACTCCCCCACACACACACTGGGCACTTGCAGGATTCAAACCCCTACCTAACTATGTTATGACACTTGTGAGAGATGCATTAGCGGAGCATGCTATTTGCATTACTGGGGGGGGATTGCAGCATGTGTTGTGTAGTAATAGTTGCCAAAAGGGACATTTCTCATACACATGGAATTGCACACACTACTCCCCCACACACTGAGCACTTGCAAGATTCAAATCCCTATCTAACTATGTTATGATACTTGTTAGAGACGCAGTAGCGGAGCGCGCTATTCACATTACTGGGAATAACATTTGCTCCTGACATATGTATAGTTTGCTGACATCATTATGGATGAAGAGGTATGTACATCTGTGACTATCCATCAGTACAGGGGAGAGCATATCTATGCATTAACTTTGCACAGGCACAGTGGCCTACTGTACTGTGGAGGCAGATGCCAAATACACTGTGGATAGCCTTCTGTATTCCCTAGGGACAACAGTCAAGTATTGCACTCTGCGGCCATATGTTTACCTGTCAGATGCAAGTATCTGTTGCTCATATACTGTTTGTGGGTCTTTATTGCCATAGCCTTCCCTATCTCTATAAACATGTGTACTGTGGGAGATGTTTGCATATGAGTGGGATCCAGTACTTTACTTATGTCTCTGTTGTAACTTCACTGTGTGCACTGGGCAGATGTCTGTATTGTGGGAGGTTCCTGTGTTAACACATAGGCATGCCAGATATGTGTGTGCAGCTGCTGAACTGTGACATGGCCTAAGTGTGTGAGCATGCCCAGTTCGCAGTTTGTATGGCTTCTTGACTGCCACGTCTCATTTATCTAAGTGTGCGAGCATGCCCAGTGTGACCTTTCCTTATGTTGGGATCTGTGGACCACCACATTTCTGTTTGTGTGTGGACGCCATCTATATATCACATGTACAGTTGAGTGTTGGACATCAGGTTGTGTTCTTACTGCCCAACTGCTTTGTGTCTGAACCTAACAGGCATTATGTTGTGCCTGCAGAGTCGCCATGGGATAGTTTGCATACAGTTGTCATCATCCTTTCCTGCTGACCAAACAGTTGTATTGTCGTATCGTGTACTGGTGCAGAACTTTCACTGTGGTGGACAGTATACTTGGTTTCAGTCCTATCACTGCTTGTAATATTCATAGTGAGCACACCAGACTGGTTGAGGGCCAGTTGTGCAGATATGACCATGTTGCATTTTGTTCAGATATGGACAGCATAGTACATGATTGTCCGACATTGTTAATGTATTCCACAACTTGTGTGGACAGTGACAAACAATGGCCATGTGCCCTACTCCATTTGTAATGCTAGTCAGAGAGTGTTTGTCCTTCAACACACATTTACTGGTGTTTGCCATGACATATGTCACGGTTAGTGTGCTGTGCCTCTGTCTACCCATGACATACAGGTGTTATCCAGGGTACACCTACCATCTCCCATCCAGTCATCATGATTCCTCTGGATGACAGTCACTGAGGGACTCCCTGGATATCCTGTAATGGGAGTTTAGTTGTGGGTGGAGTGAGCTTCTGGGTCATGGACCAATCGGTACAGCATGTCCTGTTTATGTCTGTGCTGGGGTTCAGGCCTGTCAGCTGCATAGGTCACCAGCATTCAGTGTTTACATGGTGCCAAATGTCCATTGATACCAGGTTGGTCATGGCTCTATACATCAGGCACAGTTCACCTCCAGCCAGGCAGTATGGCACTGTGTGGAGCTGCAGTTTCTTTACTCAGGCGACACATGGCATCTGTTACAGCTCTGCGATCCTCCTGGTGGGGTATTTGTGTGGTCTTTCCAGTTGCTGCAGGTGTCTGCTACGGTACATCCCTGAAGGGCCATTGTACACAATTGTGAGGCTGCTGATGGATGACTGGAGAGGCACATTGACCTACCCTAACCAAGATGTGCTTACCTTCATGATTAGGTGGGTATATGGTATGTTTCTGTAACCACTACAGACACATGGTTGTCACATGCAGGATATCTATCACCTTGTGTCCCCAGGTCTCTTATTGCTCCTGATGTACTTACTGGGTTAACACCTATGTGGTAATTTCTGGCCATGTACTGTGTTTCCACAGGGGTTGACTATACACTATTCTGCATTTAGCTTGTTGACATGGCTGTGGCACCACTTGTGTGTTTCTATGTGTGCCTTTTGTAGGTTGCTTGTGTCAGCTGGAGGGTCCGATATGGTAGCCAGTTTGTAGTCCTCTGCAAACCTGTTCAGACAGAGTCCGTCCATGTTGGCCTGTATCTATGTGACATATATAGCATACAAGAGAGGTCCCAGGACCATGCCTTGTGGGATGCCAGTTGTACCTGGTTTGCAGTCTGCCATGGCTACAGCATGTCTGCCAGGTCAGTTCTGTCCTTGAGCTGGTTTGCAACCCATCTACTTGCATAGGGGTTTATAGTTAGGCTGGTGAGCTTATCTGTACCACCAACTAGGGTATTGTATGGAAGGGTTTAGCAAGGTCCAGATAGGCTGTGTGATCAACATTCCCCACATCAATGGGCTTGGTGCACGTTTCACATGAGTCAGACATGTGTAAGGGGCAGGATCTGCACTATGACAGCCACACTGGGTAGGGTCCAATGTCTGTAGGTACCCAATCTCGTTATTCATGGGATCCATGATCATCCTCTCCATTACTTTGCCAACCTAGATAGTCGGGGTTGAGGGTGATAGTTTGCAGTATCCATTCAGGCACCCCCTTTGTGGTGTGGGACCACTGTTGCTGTACACTGCTCTTTGGGTACATATCCTGTGGTAGGACTGATAGTGTGCAGTAATGCTATTTGCTGTACCATTCTTCTTACAGTACTTGTTGGACACAACCCAGGACACCATCTGGTACCATTGATGCTGTGTGCTGTGCTTTGTGGATGCTGGCTGTTACCTCAGCATCTGCAATGTCAGGGGGCCAGCACTCTCCTGGGATAGATATTTGGCAGTTAGGTGCTGGTGGGGAGGTTGGAAAGAATCTGTTCAGTAGGCTGTTGGCAATGTGTGTGGGTTTGGTGTATTGTTTGTGATATTAGAGTGCTGTAGAGCATATCTGTGGATTATCACCATGGTTCCTACCATCAGGTAGGACAGCTGTGTGATAATCCTTTGTGTCCTGCACAATTTGTATCATCATAGGTTCATAGGTTCATACTAGGCTATCTGCCCTGGCCTTGTTTGAGCACGGACAGACTGTGTGTGGGTCTCAACACCCCTTGCAATTTGCATATTATGCCCACGTAGGGTTTACTTTCCTAGATTTGACACAGGGATGGCCCCCAGTGTACACCTACTATCTCCCATGCACTTCACCGGATTTCTCTTGTTGAGTTTGTGTGTGGAGCTCAGCCTATCATGGACTTGGATTCTGTTCCAGAGTGTCAGTAGCCTCTGGGTTATGGATCTGTCCCTCCAGCACATCCTATTAATCTATGTGTGGAGGTTCAGATATCTCACTGTGGTGTGTCTGCTGGATTTGGGGTTTCTGCAGTGGAGCATGTCCATTCATTCTGGACTGGACATGGCCTTGTACATCAGGCATACATCACCTCTGACTGTGCAGTATGCTTCTGAATTGGGCTGTGGTTTCTTCGGTCAGGCTGCAGATGTCCATTGTTTAGACCCTTTATCCTGTTGGTGGGGTACATTTGGGGTCTCTCTGACTGCTGCATGTGTAAGGTAAGGTACATCTGAACTGGGGCATTGTTGTCACGTATGGGCCTGATAAGGGAAGAGTATGGGGGCACAGTGACCTCTGTAGCTCTACATGTGCATCCTTTCATATTAAGGTGGGCAATATAGCAGGTCTTCCTGGCCACCTTGGCAATGTGAGTGTCACGACAGGTTACCGTCCACTTGTGTCCCTAGGTCCATGATTACTTCTTCTATACATAATGGATTGCCACCTATGTCATACTTTGTGTGTGCCTTGTTTGGTATTTGTTGAGACATTCATACTCTGAAGTGTCTTCAGGAAGGCTGGCTGGTGTACCTGAGTTTGTGTGTGTGGTCTGTAGCAGGCTTCACACAGGTACACAGTTTGAGACAGTGTTACTTGCCCGTGGATAGTCCATGCTGCTTCTTGCTGTGGTACCTACCTGGGGGTGTGGTTATTCTTGATAATTACTGGTAGCCACACTCCTATTGTCATGTGTTCCATGTTTTGGAGCTGTAGAGCATGGTATGAGGCATAACCTGGTAGTATTAGGGTGCTCTTCTGGGCCTTGCCCAGGTTTCTGTTACAGAACACATATTACCATTCTCCATGCTGTGGTGTGTTTGGTCTGCATGCACCTTGCAGGTTAGACTTCTGGCATTGGGTAGCATTACGTCCAGGTAATTATCCCTTGTGCTACCTATAGTGGTGTGTTTGTGTTTCCAGACTTACCTATTCCAGGCACAGTGGGGGTGACAACAGCCTTTGCCAGTATCTACACAGCCAGGTGTGCTGGGTGCGTTCCATCCCTAGCAGGTGTGGCATCATGTCTTGCTCAGCATGTCAGCCCAGGCTGTCAGCCATGTGTTCCCCCTTGCTAACAGCAATACCTCAGCCAATTATTGTACTTGATCTTGTTGTCTTCATAGTGTGGCATCATGCTTGGTGAGGGTGAGATGTTAGGTTGGGTCTTCATGTTTGCATATACTAGATGGTGTTACATTGCTTAACACATGGCAATTATGCCTCAGGGGGTGCTGCAGGGCTGCCTCTGTCGGATGCACATACTACACTCCCTATACATGTTTGAGAGCAGGTTGTGTCATGTTAGGCATCCCTGTTACTATATGAGTGAGTCAGAGAGGGGTATCATTCCCAGGGTTCCTACTGAGCTAGTGTATGTGCTATGTGTTGCCTCTTTGCCAAGGCCAGGGCATACTGGGCACGCCTCCTTCTGCCTACTGGGGCAGGCTCAGGTTGTTCCTCCTCTGAGTCACGCTCTGCCTGTGATGGCCTTGGCAATGGTGGGGGGCTGTTTGTCCCGGCCCTATGCTGGTCCTGCTGCAGCTATTTTCGGAGGATCATATTATGTAGCATAGCACATACCATGACAATTTGGGTACATGTAGTTGGTGAGTACTGCAAGGCTCCACCAGATGTATCCAGGCACCAGAACCGTGACTTGAGCAGCCCAAACACACGCTCTATTACATTACGTGTTTGTGCGTGTGCCTCATTATGGTGTTCCTGTTCAGGTGTGTGTGCGTTTCTGATGGGTGTCATCAGCCACAGCTCCAGTGCATAACTTGCATCCCCCACTAGGTGACCATGTGGGATGTCCCCATTGGCAAATGTCTGGTACACCTGTGTCAAATGCCAGATATGGGAATCATGGTAGCTCCCAGGGCAGCCAGCACACACATTCATTATTATGCCCTGGGCATCACACATGACCTAGCAGTTGATGGAGGGGAAGCCCTTGCAGTTAATGTAGGCCCTACCCCACTCACCGGCTGGTGCTTTGATGCGTATGTGCGTGCAGTCTATTGCACCCACTACCTCAGGGTATTCCGCTATTTGCTGGAAGACACGCATATTGCTGGCCAATACCTCACGGGCATTGGGGAAATATACATGCTCACCGACATGTGCTGACATGGCATCCAGGAACTGGTGCAGTACCCTGGAGGCTGATGCCTGTGATATCCCCATCATATCACCAGTTGGTCTCTGGAAGGTACCTGTTGCTAGTATTCTTAGGCCAACACATACCTTGGTTTCCACTGGGATGGGTTCCCCTCTGTTGGTTCTGTGTGTGAGGCATGGCCTGCACAGCTCAACAATTTGCTGCAGGAGGTCTCTGTCCACTCTATAGCACTCCACTATCTCCAGCTCATGTAACCCCTGGTAGGTGACCCTGGGCCTGTACACTCTTCTCCGTCTCCTCACTGTGGGTTGTCTGGCAGCATTTCCATTGTCACCACCCTCAGCAAGTCTCCTATGTCTCCTTATGACAGCTATGGCAGCCCCTAGCATGTTTGGTCTGAGTGCAGCTTTTTCAGTTTTCACTTCTACTAGCTTACTCCTGTCTTGCTGTGTCTCTTGAGAGAAACATACTGCAATGCTGTTTGCAGTGTTTTAAGTGCTGGGCTGGGCTTGTATTCTGCCTGTGTAATTGCCTGCTTCTAATTGTTTTCACCTGCTACCTCTACAAGTATTCCCTGCTAGTTTCCTACTATTTCTTCTGCTTCCTTTTCCTCTCTGTTTCCTCAGGGGGGAGCAGCACGCATATCAGCGAAAACATGCTCACAGTGGCTACCACACGCGCACACATGCTTACACGGACTGGAATCTGCTTATTCAGTTTAAAACGCATGCACACCAGCGCAAACAAGTTTACAGATCTTTAAACAGGCTCCTACATGCTTACTCTGCCTTACACGCGCGCACTCTGTCTTACTTGCGGCTCCCAGCGCGCACACGCATGCATGCACGCACAGCAAGAAACTTTCGTGTTGGCCACAGTGTACGCCTTCCATTTCTTGACTTTCCCATGCTTATTTTTTGACACTCCTCTTTTTATGCTGTGTGACTTGACATCTTTCACATACCACTTTGCTCCAATGAGCTTGGTTTCTTCCTGACATTCCCCCCTGTGATGTCACCTATCTCCTACTCTGTTACTCCCCCTTATCCAACTCTTACACTACACGGAATGTGCTCATTTACTATGTGACAGTGTGATTCACTATCCTACCACTCATTTACATAGGATTGCCTACTAATGCTTAGTTACATGTCTTACACTCAGCTTCCCCCCTTAGCAACCACTAGACGGTGGCCATGTTGTTTTTGGTCTGCTAGTCCTTGCATTGCAAATCCATGCATTACATAAAACCCACATTTGTGGGTTTCAAACCTTTATTTTTCTGTTTTATATAGCGCAGCCCATTTGCGCGGGGCTGCACTGCATTTAAACATCACCGATCTCCGAAAAAATTTTTTTTTATTTTATTTCATGTTTGCATCGGGTTAACATGCCAATGGCCACATATTTGGCCATTGGCATGCTGACTGCAACATTTGCACACTTTATTTGGAGCTGTCATGGCTCCATTGTGTTATTTGCAGTAACGTAATCAGTTGTCAACTGAGTACATTTCTGCACTTAACATGACTCTTACACGGGCTGGTTTCAGCTTCATGGATCACTAATCTACCTCATTTGCATGCCTTTCAGCTGCAAGTGGGATGATTAGCATATCCACTCCCTGCCTGTGTAAGAGTCGTTTTAGCTATCTCTTACACGGGATTTCGGGCTGTTCCTGGATCACGATGGCTGCATGGAGTCTTACACGACTCTTAGACTCTGTGCAAGCCATCGTGAATCCTGCCCAATATGTAAATACATTACTCCGTAGTTCACTTTTTTAATAACTGTAGTTTCTCTCAGTTTTAGAGTAGAGTAATTTTCTTAAAATATGAATGCCCATTTTCTTTAAAACTGTGACCTGCGAAGTCTTCTAAATAGCTACACCACTACACTAAACTAAGACAAAAACAATGTGTGGTGCTGCCCTGGCTGCCTACAACACAGGATATTTTTTAAAGGTCCAACACGTGCAAATCAATAACAGATTGATATGGGGCTATGCATTCACATTAAGTTTTGCATTATTAGTCTTTCTTGGTTTTAGTTCCTTTTCATCAATATCGAGATAGAACAATATATCTTTTAATTACTCCAAAATGCTCATAGTTTCTTTATACCTAGCCATGCACACAAGACTCAGCTGTATCAAACAGTTCATGACCAGGTTCTGCTTTCCTTGCAGTATTCAGATGGATGCCAGTAAGCAGATATTTTATCAACATCAGTCAAGTCCTTTCCCATTTCCCTTGAGCAAGAGTGCCTGCCATCTTTGCACAGCTGATGACAAGAGAGTAGTTAAGTAGACCAGATCATACCCATCTGAAAAAACAAGCAAATAAACCCTTCATATTTACTTAATGTTTGCTTATATTGCAGCTGGTGTATAATTATAGTGGCCCAAACATCTGGCTAATTAAATGTGTTATGCATTATGCAACAGAGAAATGAAAGTGACAGTATTTTCTCTCTATTCAGCTCTGTTGCACATTATGATTAGTTTTATTTTTTATTTGAATTTTTTGGAAAGGATGGTGGAATATTATATGATACAGCACAAAAATTAATTTGGATCAGCCTACCTACCCATTTAATAAGTGCTGATTTTCTAATGGCAGCAAAATGAAAGGTGTGTGGACCTAGGGTATATCCAGGCATATTTAATGTACTCAAGTGAAAACCTATTTTCAAAGCATCTCTCAGGAACAGTATATCTCACAAAGGTAAAGGGATAGCTTTAGATGTCACACCGAATGCCCACAACATAGATCTATTTATAGACTGCTTAGAGAAAGGAATACTCATTTGAAAAACAACTTTGGTTTATAAGAGTATGGGGAGCATAAATGATGATGCACACACAATACTTAGGCTACTAATGGGAAAATGATCTATATGCTGCTAACAATACACTATTATTAAATAAATTACCATCACAGCCTTACTCCTAGACAGTTGTAGAATACATCCTGTCAAATACTTTCATCAGCAATTATATTATTTGTTTTTATAAATCAACAGACTTTACTCCTCTTTATCATGGAATGCATTTATTTCATTTTTTTACAAATCAAACTTCTCTTTTTATCACAAAATGCACTTAAAGTATACAAAACCATCAATGTATACAAAGTATGCCCTTATCTTTTATCTATTTACTTTTACCTTTATAAATTGCCTATTTTTTACACTGCATCTATATAACATGCAGAAATGCCAAACATCTTCTAACCTTCTACACTTCTTTTAGTTCCATTTCACAACGACTTAAGCAGACACACAGGCCTCCTATAAGTGCACCACAAAGGACTGAATTAGCAGAATATCCATCTAAAGCATAAGGTTGCATTCTCTTCCTATCCAGGTTTCACCCAGCATACTTCATAGGAAATGGGAAAGTATATGGCATTAAGGGACATGCAAGAGACAATCTAAACCTTATTTATAAACCATTTTTAAATAAATCCTCTATAATAAAATCTTAAAACATCAATAGCTGTAAAAATACACTATTAAAGACTTATATGCTGATATATATATATATATATATATATATATATATATATATATATATATATATATATATATATATATATATATATATATATATATATATATATATAGATAGATATGTAAATATTAGACCACATTCCAGCACTCAACGGACAAACAAGAAAGAGAAGCTATTCATGGATAAGATGCAAGCCTTTCTCAGGGCACACACACACACACACACAGCTGCAGCAGGTTTTCTTGTAGCACTACATGATATTTCAGCTCATTCTGTAATTCCTTGACTATACATGCCTCTTTCAAAATACATTTTTAATATACTTACTGGTACGAACCCTGTTATTTCCCAGTGCTACAGACTTCTTCTCTGTCTTCTATGGTGCCCACCAGAAGCTTTTTTTCTGCTGTGACATTCATTAATGGTTTAATACTTCAGCTGAGGCTTGGACAGCAGCAGACCTTCTTCCACATCACCCACAATTCCACAGATAAAGTAGCAGCTGGGCACTTCTCAAAAATCTTCCAAGCTTGTGCAGATGTAGGGGCTTCACTCAACAGTTGCACATTTGACAAAGTCTGACATTTGCAAACCTATTATTTTCAACAGCAAGTTTAGTTTGGTAATGTAAGTCATAAACCATGCTGATTTGTCTGTTTATAGTGTAACTAGAAATATTCACTACAGCTTTAATAACAAACCTGTATTTCAATGAATCCTCTAGAATACAAAAAGCTACTGTAGAACATTCAGCAGCACTGTCACTTAACAAAATTTATGGGATCCTGTCATTACCATGCTGGCAATCTTACACATTACATCACATGAATGGTTTTGGATCAGCCTGCCTCCCCATTTAATAAACATCAGTTACATTCTACAGATCTCAGCTTCAGGAAATAGGAAGCACAGGACATTGTAGTGGTCAAGATGTGAAACTATTTATTTAAGTATGTTAGACACCTTAGAAATAATGCCCAGTACTGCGCAGAGCTAATAGTAAATGATATCTCATTCTTGGAACAGAGGACATTGTCATTATTTTAGCAAATAAATTTAGCTCTAACTTTACTCCCCTTCTCCATTCCCAGATATTACACACTCCCCAATCTCCCATGAACAAGTCCTCAAGGCACTATCCAAGGCCAAGAATGCTGCTTCTATGGGGCCAGATAACATACCAGCCTTCTTACTGATCATTCTGAAACAGGATTTGTCAGATCCCCTACAGAAGCTGTTCACACTCTTGACTCTAAACTTCTTTGTGCAGCATGAATGGAAGACTGCAACTTCCATTCCCTGCACAAAGATGGGTCATCAACAGACCCAGGAAATTATAGACCCATTAGTCTGACCAGCCTCATCTGCACGGCTATGGAAAGGATTGTTATGGAATTAGTAAATAAGGACATAGCTACCCTGCAAACTCTCGATTCAATCCAGTTTGGATTTGTCAAGGGAAGATCCTGCCTGTTTAACCTGGCTTTCTTCCTCAGGAAGATTACTGAAGCAATGGATGAGGGCAGGTCCATACACAACATATATCTCGACCTCGCCAGGGTGTTCAACACCATCCCACAATCAGGCATCATAGATAAAGTGTCCTAATGAAAAGTTAGTCTCTATGTAACTCACTGAATAGCAAATTGACTCACAAATAGAACCCAGGAAATTAGGATAGATTGCTCTATCTACTCCAAAACATCTGTCACTAATTGGTGTGGCCCAGGGTTCAGTTCTTGGGCCATTTCTCTTTAGCATTTGCCTCTTGAGGTCAAAGCTAGTGTTAAGGGTTTATGGCTGACCAGGTTTGTAGATGACTGTAAACTTTATGCCATCATAAACTGCCAGTATTTTATTTATTTAACATTTGTTGACCGGGAAAGTCCTACTTGGAACAAAGCCAATTTTTAGTGGATGCCTGTGGAGAAACATTCCAGGACACCAAGATCCTCCAAAAGGGTTTTTCTCAAACCAGTAGCTGGCATCAAATCCATGGACAAAACTAAATACCAGTAAATGTATAATAATATACTTTGGCAAGCAAGTAGTCCCAGCAACTATCACATTGACAACACACACCTGAAAACTGATCCAGTAGTTACAGGCCTGTAGACAACAAACTGCCTTTCAATCATCATGTAGCCACTATTGCAGGAAAGTCCTTTTTTCTTGATATTGTCTTTTACAAGATACTGAGGGGTGATCTTTGCATCAACAGATCCTATACAGTCAGGCCTACTGCACATTTGCAAATCCAGTGGGGAGCATAAACACCTGCTCAAGAGATCTCAATATCTTTTGCAACAGAAATAGAACATGTTGGAGAGATAGATATGTCATACAGAATAATACTTCTTTGGAATTGTCTTCCTCTCCACATAAAGCATATTACTTCTCTTACACTATTCAGGTGTAATTTGAATAAATGGATGGGTAACTGCAAATTCACCTCTTGTTTAGTACCCTTGTCCTTCAAAGATAGGGGCAACAACTCATTCTAGATTATTCATACTTAAAATATAAGGGCTAAAAACTTTGTGGGAATGTATGACTAGGCTTCTAAAGATCCCCGCAGATCAACAGCCTAGTAAATACAATGAATCTATGAACATGGTCATCATGGTAAATAATGAATAGTGTTTGGTATATTGTGTCCATTTCCCTAACTTAAAGTGAAATGTGATTTTAATGGGAGATAAGAAGTGTTTCCTATATTGGCTGTCCATTTCCTTATTAAAGGTGTGAAATGTGTTTTTTATAGTAAATAAGGAGTGTTTAGTATATCATCTATACATTCCCCTGACTACTACTGTAGTTCTTATTTAATCAACAACCCATTCATAAGAGTTGCCTTATATGTATTCCCTGTATTACTGAAATAAGTCACTGTTTTGTCCCTTCAACCATTTCAAAAAGACTGTTCCACTTATCTACAATGATCCTGTGAGGTTATCTTACAATTTGTCAACTTACCATTCAGTGATTATGTAATCCCCAGCAATGAATATTAAACCACCTTTGTCAGCAGGTAAGTCTGCAAATACATCTTATACTTCAAGGACAGTGCATTAATCACGTAATACGCAGAGACAGATGTCTCATGACTGCACATCTATCAGTTCTTATTGCTTTAATTTTCCCATCTTATCTAAGTGATCTGTAACTACAAGTAGTGTACAAATTATTGTTTGTTCTGTGAAGTGAGCAATGCATTCATGAGCTCTCTTCATTCGTTTTTAGGTGTTGCATGTTTGTTCATGTGTAAGTGTTAGTCACTTACTATTGCTTCATCCTTTAACTCGCCTTCTTTGTACATTGATGAAGTATAAAAAATTGTAACATATTAACCCTATTTCTCTCATGTCTGAGATGATCTGTCATTTGGTAGGCTTTTGTGCCAAGCCGGATACTTTTATCTTATCATCCCTTAGGGGTTGTTTGTTCAGCGTTAGCTAATCTTCAAGTTCAAGAAAGTAAGGTGAATACTGCAATGCACTAAAATGAATACAGGGTCAGGACAAAGCACAGATTTGGCTGCATATTGAATCATAATGACTTTTCTATAATTCTGTCACATGCTTGGCTACTTAAACATATACCAACAAAATAAAACATTCTTCTCTGCTGCTCACAAATTCTGATCTCAGTAAATCTGAAACAGAAGCAATGCCTTACCTGTCCCACCTTTTTAACAGTGATAGATAGCAATATGACAGGAAGAAAAAGAAAGAAGCAGTTATAGTTAGCCTGCATCATACAAAACTGTGTTGTATAATTAATTATAATGAATGTTACTTTCTACAGCATAAGGGCTGTATGACCTTTATTTTTATGCCCTTTCCTTGTGTATTCAGTTTGATGATGAAACAACATTATGTTTTCTCTGCAATCCTGTGGAATGAAAGAGTGCATTACTTCTGTTATACCTCGCATCAAGCAGGATATGAAAAGAAATATAAATGAAATTCATAAAGACCTGAACGCAGACAAATATTAAATACATCTTGGCTTGTAGGTATGATGCAACATCATTTTCTCCCCCTCCCTCCTTCTGTCATGATATTACTTGTCCATGGCACCTGCAAACTAATGTTTGGCATTGACTGATAATGGTTCACTTCCTCTGTCCTGTTTGGCACCAGCAGAACATAACTTTTTTTTTTTTTTTTTTTTTTTTTTTTTTACAGAAGCTCTTATTAGTACATTCTTCAGATTTTAGTGTAGTAATCCATAATGTAGCTGTATTTTCCAGCAATACATTACTGAATTAATCTAGAAAAAATATATTCAGATCTTTAGCTAACAGTGGATTCTAAAAATAACCAGCATTACAGACTAATGCATCCACCATTTAATAAAACTACATACATCAAGAATTGTGGGTACTTATCTGCACTTGTATTGGGATTAGGTATGAAAAATCACAGTAAAGTCTGCTAAAATGCAGTATGTTTAATAAATTAATTTTTTTGCTTCTTGCAACTGACCATTAGATTCTCCCAGGGCCTCTTCTTGTTCACCAGGTCTACCGAACCTCCTTGCCACTCCCACACTAACTCTGAACCATTTTCTGGCCCAAATGAAGAGACTGCGGCTCCCAGGGCTGTGTTACACTGCTTAGGAACTTTGTTTTGTTTTTAACCCTACTTCTCAAACCTACACTCACTCATAGTGCCCAAGTGGGTGGCCTGTAATGGGCTTACAGGGTATCATCCATACCTTTTTCACCCATGACATAGCCAAAGCTCCAACCTGTTTTGTAAAATTGCATTGCCTGCACATCCCTACCCTCTGCCAGGGATCAGCTGAAGAGGTATACTCAAGTGTGTAACCTCCTCCCCAGAATGGCACTCCTGTCCACCCCCCCTTGCTGTGAAGCACCTGAGCCATTACTCAAACTTGAGTCATCTTGACCTCAGTCAGGGCTTTATGCCCTCTGTGCCGCTGATGAAGCTGATGAAAAATGTCTCCTTGGGGCATTTAATCAACTGCTTGCATTTTAATATGACTATACCTCATTTTACTGTTTTATTGAAAGTGGCTCATTGTTAATAATGCAACTTCTTTACCAAAATTTAAAACTAACAGCTCTATTTGTAATACTTCTGAAGAAGCTTTATCCTTCTAGCACTTAATATAGACTATTAGCAGGCTACAACAGTATAATAACCTAATCCTTCCCTAAATATTATCAGTTCCATCACCTCAGCAAATGAATCAGTTCTAATTCTCAGTGCTTTTCAGGTTCACTAACCTTTGGTAGCTTATGATTTTTTTTACCCTTCACAAAAAGTTTATTTGTACATATCTGATAACTGTAGTGTATTACACAGTCTAGGATTATCTCATTGGGCTAAGTGTGCAGCTTCAATATGAAAGACTAACGCATGATCTGTTGAAAAAATGATAATCGTTTTCCAAAACTTGAGGCCATAGTTCTTCTGAAATGTGCCCACGAACTACAAAATAAGCATCGTCTATGTACCCCCCCCCCCCAGTGTGGGGGAGGAAGTGCTACCACATCCTAAACTTTATAACTGTTACCATTAGATTGGTTGATTGTGGCTAAAACTGATTTGTGTATAGTCGACCCAATTTGGTTGACACTATATATGGTCGACAATTGTGCACAGACAGGTGTTGACATTCACATTTTGACATTAATAGGTCATCGTTAAGCACGTTGACTTAGCATTGATTGGCGAATGTCATTATTTCCACACACACACACAAATATATATATATATATAAAATATATATATATATATATATATATATACACACACACATTCACTCACACATGCACGCACTATTTCCATGCTTGCACAACAGTGAGAAAAATCTCCATTAAAATGCACAATGGTCTTGCATAAACAATGACTCCACTGTGCCTAACACTGTAACATTTGTTCAATGCACAATGGTCTTGCATAAACAATGACTCCACTGTGCCTAACACTGTAACCTTTGTTCAATGCACAATGGTCTTGCATAAACAATGACTCCACTGTGCCTAACACTGTAACCTTTGTTCAATGCACAATGGTCTTGCATAAACAATGACTCCACTGTGCCTAACACTGTAACCTTTGTTCAATGCACAATGGTCTTGCATAAACAATGACTCCACTGTGCCTAACACTGTAACCTTTGTTCAATGCACAATGGTCTTGCATAAACAATGACTCCACTGTGCCTAACACTGTAACCTTTGTTCAATGCACAATGGTCTTGCATAAACAATGACTCCACTGTGCCTAACACTGTAACATTTGTTCAATGCACAATGGTCTTGCATAAACAATGACTCCACTGTGCCTAACACTGTAACCTTTGTTCAATGCACAATGGTCTTGCATAAACAATGACTCCACTGTGCCTAACACTGTAATGTTTGTTCAATGCACAATGGTCTTGCATAAACAATGACTCCACTGTGTCTAACACTGTAACCTTTGTTCTGCAAGAAAAGGTGGTCATCAACCCAATCAAATGGTCCTAAATCAAGAGTAAAGAAACCAAGCATTGCATGTAATTCCTTCTTGTTTCTATGTTGCTGCCATAAAAGTAAAGTATGTGGTTGTGCAGTAAATGTCTCCTGAGAGTCTTTATCTGGTCTGCTGGTTGGCAATGCCACAAAATGAAACTGAACCCAACAATAACCTGTGGTGTCAAGCGCAATCATGCTGTGTACTGCAAAATTAAAGTTTTATGTATTTGTGGCCAAGCTGACTGTTCGAACAACGTTAAGGCTTATTGTAGTCTGCATATTATACGTCTGCTTTGCTGTCAAAGCAAATCATACAAAGCTTGAAAAATAACCACTATACCACAATACAAATGCTATTTAAGTGAATATACCCTGTGTCTCAGCTAACAAAAACTGACCAAATGAGTTCTGTTAAAAAAGTAAACAAGCAACCTATTTGAAAAAAGTCAGCCAAGCAGACATGCAAGCAGAAACAAACTGTAGTGCAGAAACATAATAAAAAATAAATTCTGGAAAAAAAAAAAAACGTCACAATTCTGCATAAGAAACGTTAGCAAAGCACTTTGCAGACAAAAAAGCCACAATTCTTTTGAGCGCAGTCAAAAATTCTGGACTCTTAGCAGGTTTCATTATCTTCTTTTGCAAACAGAGGTATCATTGACTTGGTATCCATCTTGCCACTCACTCAGTCTGTTGGTTTCAGTAATCCTGTATGGGAGTTTGTCACAAAACTGCAAGCAGTGGTTGAAGAAATTCAATATGCTGCTTCTGGTACAACTAAAGAAAGTAAAGAGCTGCAAGTTGCAACTTTCCCATACCATGCAGGAGATGACAGTGTACAATGTGAAAAAAATGCTTCAAGCAATATGGCAGCGAATAAGTTTAACAGTATTCTTGACTCTAATGATGCAGCTAAACATGATGGTTGTTCATCTCTGCAACAGCCAATTTGTTCAAAGTGAAAACACTAGCATAATATAAAAAATGCAAATGAGGGCTGTCTAAACATTTTGTCAGGTCTGTAAGTCAAAGATAAGGACAAAAAAGGTTTTGCAAGTGATTGATGCAAGTAAAACCAATGATTGTGTGGGTGTTGTTTTGAATGACTTCCTGTCTGACATACAAGACTGAATTTTTGTGATTACTGCAGATATGTGTGCATTGTTGATTCACTGGGTAGAAGAAGTTCTCTACAATATCAGCAGTGTAAGAATCACTGGATTTTAAAGTTGTCTATGTTAGGGTAACTTTTTTACTTAGGCTAGATATTGGTGCAAAATGCAATATTATACCTGAAAGTGCTTTCAAAGAATTGGGTTTGAAAGGTTCATTGTCCAAGTCAAAAGTTTCATTACTGACATATTCTGGTCACAAACCAATTGTTGGGTCAGAAAGAGCATATTGTGTACATAAAAGCAAAGAGTGCACTTTACTATTTCGAGTTGTGTCAGTACAACAACCAAGTGTTTCAGGAATGTTTGCTTGAGAACAGTTGGGCTTGATAAAGTAAATTGACAGTGTACTGATGCATGTGCAGAGCACTTGAGGTCATTCATAATGCACTCACTTAAGGTGATTCACAAGCTTGCAGTGACTATAACTTATATGTTCTTGAAGTCAGTGATTTGCATATTCACAGAGATCATGATCCACGTGTACATCAAGCAAATGATTCACACTGTCACAGGCACTAATATGTAGACATGTCAAGTGGAATTTTGCAAATCTGTGTAGAACGGTTTGACATAATAAGAAAAGTGCAATGTACAGTGACAGGGAGATCACAGAATACAAACAAAAACTTAACCTCTTATATGTCCTTTGATATTTTTGGACAAATATATATACCGGACTTGACAGTTTACTTCAGGATTTTCCCAGTGGTTTTGAATATGACATGGAAGAACAAATGCTTAAATTAAGGTACTGATAGAATGGCTAGATGAAAAGAAAAGAGTTGTATTACCAATTCAAGCATAAATTAAGTTACAAGGAGTGTTGTTCATATCCAACAGTGTGATTTGATGAATCAGCTACGGACCCAAATGCTGGAAAGAATCCAGGATGTGCATGTAGGCATTAAGTGTAAAGAAAGGGCAAGTGATTTTTTTTTTTTTTTTGTCCTGGTGTGTCTTGTGAAATAGAACTTCTGATAAAAATGTCAAATTTGCAATGTGTTTCGCATTTTCACTAAAGATGCTACAATATTCCTTGGCATACCAGAAGCATCATTATCAGTAAGCATCTGCTGAATCATTTCATTTAAAGATAGTCAATTTGTAATTTTTGTTCAGTATTATTCAAGGTATCCTGAAGTCTTCAAACTAGGCAACATTTATTCACAATCTGTCATTATACTAAGGAAATCCATTTTTTTCTTGTCATGGCATTCCTGACATTCTAATTTCTAACAGTGGTTCAAAGTTGGTCTGTGTAGAATTGTGTGCATTTTCACAACACTGGGAAATTCAGCACATTATCTCTTTGTATCCACAATCTAATCATACAGACTGTAAAAACTATAATGAAAAAGTTCATTGCCAGTTTTAAACTAGTTTTGCTTGAGTACAGAAATACTCCAGTACAACCAATATGACAGGAAGGAGAATGAAGGAAAAGTTCATTTTATCTGGCCTAATTCATTCAGGAAAAATTGCTAAATGTTCATTCAGCCTAGCAAAAAGCTCAGCTAAGGCACTCTACATCAATTCCTGGAGAACACTGAAAATCTAGAATCCATCTGACAAACGATCAATATTCACTCCTCTTGCACTGTTAGTGGGTTTTTTTCTGCATGTTGGCACTTGGCATTACAAGTGATGACATTTCAATAGGGAGTCATCAAAAACATTTATACTAAGAGACAGTTCTAGCCAACAACAAGAGAGACATGTCTAAAAAATTGCCATTATGATAGAATTTAGCCAAGAAGTGACACAACTGACAAATAGAATAACTGCTCCTGGAATGGACACTTAACCAAATCATACCATTGTCCTAAACACTACCTCATCTATATGAATGGAAAATTCTGTACTACCTGATATTGGCACAATATTGGATGTGTTTATTGCCATTACTATGACCTCATCCTCTACTACTGACATGAAGGTATCTAGGTTTGGTAGTTTATTAAGAAATCATTCAGAAACAATGACTTCTTTACACTGTATGATAACAATAGCTGGCATATAGAGTGGTTATCTAGTTACTAAAAATGTTGTTGCATATTATCCATTGCATTGGAAAATATATAATGGTGCTGTTTTTTTGTGTGTGAATGTATAGTATAGTATAGTTAGAGTACTATATATATTCCCTGTATAAATAACAACCATTTAGTTTAAGTGAGTGGATGTAATGTATAGAGCACTGTAGTTTTAAGGTTCCCATAAGACGAAGTGTGCATTTCAAAATGTCACATAATTCTGCCTTACTTTTCAGTTGCTGTTAAAACTGTTCATGTACTGTCTCCTGGGTATCTGTGTCTAACCTGCACCGCTAAAAGTGAAACTGAAGCCAGAAATATCACGATGACTATTATGGCATAAAAATGTTTACAGCTGCTTTTATTTATTTATATAAGTTTGTTTACCAAGGCAGAGTACTGATCAGAAATGGCCAACTTCAGGTTTATCCAGCCCTTATCGTTGCAAACAAACAGAAAACAAATCACAAGAGAATCAATGTACAATATTAAACAAAGCCAAACTGTACAAATCACAAGAGAATCAGCGTACAATATCAAACAAAGACAAACTGTACAAATCACAAGGGAATCAATGTACAATATCAAACAAAGCCAAACTGTACAAATCACAAGAGAATCAATGTACAATATCAAACAAAACCAAACTGTACAAATCACAAGAGAATCAACGTACAATATCAAACAAAGCCAAACTGTACAAATCACAAGGGAATCAATGTACAATATCAAACAAAGCCAAACTGTACAAATCACAAGAGAATCAATGTACAATATCAAACAAAACCAAACTGTACAAATCACACGAGAATCAGCGTACAATATCAAACAAAGACAAACTGTACAAATCACAAGAGAATCAGCGTACAATATCAAACAAAGACAAACTGTACAAATCACAAGGGAATCAATGTACAATATCAAACAAAACCAAACTGTACAAATCACAAGAGAATCAGCGTACAATATCAAACAAAGCCAAACTGTACAAATCACAAGGGAATCAATGTACAATATCAAACAAAGCCAAACTGTACAAATCACAAGAGAATCAATGTACAATATCAAACAAAACCAAACTGTACAAATCACAAGAGAATCAGCGTACAATATCAAACAAAGCCAAACTGTACAAATCACAAGGGAATCAATGTACAATATCAAACAAAGCCAAACTGTACAAATCACAAGAGAATCAATGTACAATATCAAACAAAACCAAACTGTACAAATCACAAGGGAATCAGCGTACAATATCAAACAAAGACAAACTGTACAAATCACAAGGGAATCAATGTACAATATCAAACAAAGCCAAACTGTCTTAAAACAAAGTACAGAAGCCATTGCTTCCAGAAAATCCAGTACATCATAGAATGACCTGTTCTCTGTAGTGCATTTTGTGTTAGTTTCCTGGGTGACACTGAGAGCTTTGGGTGGTGTAAGTGGAAAGCATCGTTCACATACAAATCCCATCTATGTTCCATTTTTTGCCAAAACTGACATACTGGCACCTAGATCAGCCAACCATCATTCCAGTAAGCAGTATAAAAGGCTATATCATGATTCTACAAAGTTCTGGTTGCGAGAAGGGTTGAATGATGTAAGATCTGAAAGACTTCAGAAGTAAAAAGAAAATTACGTGGCGAAATGGACATTCTCCACTTGATGGATGGTGAACTTCCTTAACTTACTATACAGGTAATTTTCCTTAAAAAGTTAAGTAAGGAAAATGCACATTCAAGAAATGCCATCGTCACTTATAAGAAGAGTAAACATCACCATCATCCAAAAAAAACTTTTACAAATGTCTGAAATTTCATAGATGAACCACACAGTCATGTCAAACCCATCTGCTTGTTCCTGTACCAAATGATCTGGTGGAAATGAAAAAAAAAGCTTTGTCATAGCACTGAGAACATTATTATTCAGTCTTTTAACTCTCCCATGCTCAAAATCAAGCAAAACAAACCTGGTGACAGATGAAGAGAACAGTTTTCAAATAGTTTGAACACAATTGTTGAAATCAGTCATTTTCTGCTTTTACTGTGGTATCATTCTGGGTGATGGTAGGATGCTGCTCAAGGCTAAGGTCATACCTGCCCGTGCTACATAATCCGAGACCTCCAAGGCAGAAATGCACTCAACCACCACAACACAACACTAATCATGAGACACATAACTCACCTAAACAGTGTGCCACTCAACCAAAGCCCCTAAGGCAAAACAGAATGCCCAACACACTAGTCATAGGTGACTCTATAGTGAGGCACACTGATGTCCCACTCACTAGGTTGAATAAGGAGAAAGTAACAGTCAGCCGAATGTCAGGTGCCAGGATCCATCACATAATGCATGCACTCAGGTCCCTCAACAACAGATACAAATATGACTCTGTCATTGTACATGTGGGTGTGAATGATCTGAGACGTACCTCCCTGGACTACATGAAAAGAGACATGGATGAGCTCTTGGATTATGTAGCCCAGGTGGGTATGACCCTAGCCCTGAGCAGCATCCTACCATCACCCAGAATGATACCACACTACAAGCAGAAAATGATTGATTTCAACAATTGGCTAAGTTTCTGGTGTCATTCTAAGGGGATTCAGTATCTGTCTGCCTGGGATGACATGATTGACAGACCTCAATGTTTTGCCAGAGATGTCCTGCATCTGCCACCCCTGGGCTTCCGGATACTGGCCAAGGCTCTTGCCACCCCTATAGTGCTTTTTAAGGAGGTGTTCCAGAGACCAAATTACCACCATAACAGCTACAAACAAATGCAATCTGAGGGTCATGCTGCTCAACGCTAGAAGTCTAAATCTCAAAATGCACTCACTCGAAGCACTCCTTAAAATGGAGAACATTGACATTTGTGCTGTAACAGAGACCTGGTTCAAGGCAGCAGAAAGCACCACTGCACTACCATGCTATAACTCATTCCACACCTTTCGGCCCCAGAACTTGAACCAAAGCTCCAAAGGTGGTGGTATTTCCATATTCATAAAAGATGCGCACACCTCCAGACTGGTAGCCCAACATAACACATCAGAGGTACTCAGGTGCATCTAACATTGGGTAAGACAGCGATTCAGGTCATAGTCTGCTATAGGTCCCCAGCCATGTCCCAAGACTCACACTGCACGTTCCTAAGCACCATGGAGAATATTAGGGTCCAACCTAACACTCTCTTACTAGGCGACTTCAACTACCCCTCCATTAACTGGGAAAACTACTCATGTACCAGTTCTCTTGCCCAACGTTTCCTGGAGTTCATTAATTTCAATATCCTGGAACACCTCGTTGTTACCCCCACCAGAGGTAGCAACATCCTTGACCTGGTCATTACTAACATGGGCGACCGTTGCTCTACACCAATAGTCAGCTCCTCCCTGGTTAGATCCGACCACAAACTAATCACCTTGGAAATCCACATCCCTCCCACCCCTTCACCTCTGCAAATGTAACCACCATGAAAAACTTCTCCAAAGCCAACTTTGGGCTCCTAAAAACAGAGGTGGCTAACTTCACTGCACCCATGCAAATGGAGAATAGTTGTATGACCGCCGAATCATACATCAATGCACTGTACGAACACATACACAAATGCATGGATCTCGCCATACCCAATAGAACCAAGACACTCTCCTCCAAAAAAAGACAGCCAATCTGGTGGTCCTCTGGCATAAACAAACTCTACAACAGAAGGAGGAAACTGATGCAGAATAAGGTGAAGTCCTAAGACTGGAAAAACTCCTTTATCAGCCTCAACAAAAAGTTGAGATCCCTCATCAAATCCTCTAAAGCTAGCTATGAAAACAGAATTGCAGCAGATAGTAAAGACAACCACAATGCCTTCTATAGTTATGTAAAGAATCTCCATGGCAATGCCCACATTTTCTCTGAGCTACTGCACAATGGTACCTCCTATACCGAGCCAACAGATATTGCCAGTATACTGGCGGACAGATTCAGTGCCAACTTTACCCCTCCCCCAAATGACCAATCACAATACCAGTAGATTGCCAGGTACCCAGTATTACTGCTGCACAGGTTAAAACAGCACTGTCCAAGACCAAGAATACAGCTTCTATGGGACATGACAATATCCCTGGCTGTGTTCTATATGAACTACAGAGTGAACTGGTACCTCACCTGTGTGCCCTGTTCAATCACAGCCTCACCTCAGGCTTCATCCCTACCGAATGGTGCACTGCTGCAGTCATCCCTCTCCACAAAGGAGGAGTGACTACAGACCCTGGGAACTATTGCCCCATTAGCCTGATGAGCCCGATATGCAAAGCTATGAAACGCATCATCATGGACCTAATAAACAAGGATATATGGAATCTACAAACTCTGGATCACACACTGTTTGGTTTTGTGAACGGTAGATCATGCCTGCTCAACTTGGTTGACAACTTTGAGTCAGTCACTAGAGCTGTGGATGAAGTCAAGGTGGTTCATACAGCCTACCTTGATCTGGACAAGGCTTTTGATACCATTCCCCACTCAGGAATCATAGAAAAACTCACTAAGCTAGGCATCAACCCCTATATCACTAGGTGGGTTGCAAACTGGCTCACAGATGGAACCCACAGTGTGAAAGTAGCTGACTCCAAGTCAGACTGATGACTAGTCATGAGTGGAGTCCCACAGGGTTTGGTCCTGGGTCCTCTCCTGTTTGGTATCTACTTCCCTGAAGTCCAGGCCAACACGAAGGGACTCTGGCTGACAAAGTTCACAGACGATTGCAAGTTGGGAGCTATTATTAACTCCCCAAGTGATGTTGACATCCTACAGAATGGCCTCACTGAAACCAACAACTGTTGTCAGAAACATGGCCTTAAGGTCAATGCCAAAAAATGTGTCATTATCCCCTTTGGAAAAAAACTGGTTCCTATGAATTACCACATTGATGGCAGGCCACTGAACACAGAAAGCGTTATAAGAGATCTGGGAACACAGGTTGACAGCAACCTCTCTTTTGATCACCACTTTGCCACTGTGGTCAGAAGGTCCTTCTATGTGGCACATCTCATTACTAAAGGTTTTGCATCCGGGAAGAAAGAGGTCATTGTCTCCCTCTACTCTTCCCTCATTAGCCCAATCATCAAGTACAATGCCCCATTTGGCATGTACCTCACTAGACACCTGCAACAACTGCAGCAGCCACAGAAGTTCCTCACAAAGAGGATTCTAGCCCTTAAACACTTGTCCTATATGGACAGACTCAAAAAAACTCCAACTATTCTCTGTCGCATATTGCCTACTCAGAGGTGATCTCTGCTTGACTTACAAAGCCATGTCTGATACATTTCTGTTAGAAATGCTAGATCTAAAGAAATCTCAGTCCCTGCACAGCACATGCTCCAGGGACCACAACCTCATTATCACAATTAACAGAACAGTCAATGCTGGAGGGACAGGTTCATAACCCAGAGACTGCACATGCTATGGAATAGACTTCCCATACATGTCAAGCAGAGTACCTTGCTGACCCTCTTCAAGAGAAATCTTGATGAGTGAATGGGAAACAGAAAATTTACCCTGGGGATAACTCCAGTGGCTCTACTCGACAGAGGCACTGGGAATTAAGGTCCGGTGGCACTATGCCAGGGTATTCCTAGGGCTAGGCTTGTAAAGGCCCCAGGACCATTAGCCTAGTACACACCTTTGAACCTATGAACTTATATGCCAAAACATGCTATATGTCTTCTGGCTTCTACTGGTCTGAGAGGTTTATAATAATGGAACACTTATATGTCCATCATAGATGTTGAGAGTGCAGTTGATGGACATTCCAACTATTTCAGTTCCCAAACAGGATCATATTAATGTGTCTCTTTGCAGCGCTAGAAGTATAAACAATAAATTACCTGCTCTTGAGGAACTCCTACATTTGGAAAACATCCATGTCTGCATAGTTACTGAAACTTGATTTAAATGTAAAGAGGTTACTTCCCTCTGTGCCAGGGTTTTGTGCATTTCATGCCTTCAGGCCCAATGGCAACTGTGATGGGATCATCATATTGTCAAGGAACATATTTCCTCTGGGAAGATTCCTAGTAACACATTTTTAACTCACTGAACTACAGATTAATCTAGACAGGATTCATTTTCAACTACTAGCTTGTTGCAAAGGACCTTCTTTGTCCCATGATGGCCATGGAAGATTCCCCCATATTACAAATGATCTCCCTGTTGTCACAAACTCCCTTATTTTGGGTTGCTATGACTACCCTTCAGTAAACTGGAACACATATACCTTCAATGTAGAATATGCCCACAAATTCCTAGACCTAATAAATACAAATTTTTTGAGCAGCTGATAAATAGATCTACTAGAAGACATAACATTCTTAACCTTATTCTTACAAATATGGCTATCTCTGCACTATCCTCTGGTATATCCTTCTCAAGAGAACTCTGACCATAAACTTGTGACTGTCTTTAAATTCTGAAAAGCTCATTCAACAAACCCCACTGAATTTCAGGACTACAAGTATGTCTTCCTCAACCTGCTCTGTGACAAAATATCAAAATTCACTTATGAGTGCACCCTCCCTGACTTTGGTATAGCAGCAAAGGTTCACTAATGAATTCTACACCCTTCTACCAGAGCCAAGTACCAACAAAAATTCATAAACAAGCCACACTGGCAGACAACCTCCATAAATAAACTGTACAAGAGAAAGAAACTTCTTAAATTATTTAGTACATCTAAAACCCGTTTTCTTAAGGATGATATCTAAAGTATTACAAATAAGAACGAAGAGCACTATCGGGTACTCTGAAGAAGCCCTTGAACTTAGACTGCCCTCTGAAGCCAAAGCTAATTATAAATACTTCTTTAGCCATAATAGAAAAGTAAAACAAAGCAGTACCATATATTGCTCAGAACTTATTCATAATGGCATCTCGTATTCTGACCCAATAAGATACTGCCAGTACAACAAATGTTAACCACAACAAAAAATACTTCCTCCACGAGACCCAATATTATACCTGGTTCTTAATTAATAATGTTAAACATGCTGTTGCCGACACACTCTGAAAACCATTAAACCTAAGATTAGCTGATGGTTTTATCCCTAAAGCAGTGGCAATGCCTCACCATAAGGGCGACCTTACAACAAACCCAAGTACTTACTAATCTATCAGCCTTACAGGTCCAATCTGCAAAGCCATGGAGTGTATTATAATTGACCTCATAAACTGATATCAACAGTTTAGTTTTCTAAAGGGCAGATCCCAACTATTTAGTCTAGTAAACTTCTTTGAAAAGGTCACACAGACTGTAGAGGGTAGTCCTGTAGTATACATGGCATATCTTAAACGACTAAGACCTTCAACTGCATTTTCCATGCTGGCATCATACAAGACCTAAATGCTTTAAAAATTGATCCATAAATCATAAGACAGATAGCAAACTAGCTAAAAGACAGCTCCCACACAGTGCACATTGCAAGTGCCTTATCATAAAGTATGAAAGTGACCAGCAGTTTCTCTTAGGGCTCAGTGCTGAGACCTCTCCTTATTTTCTTAAACACCATTGACAAACTTACATTTATATAAAAGTAATCAAACCATATTAATGGGTCTATGTTTGGCTATCGAAAACACAGATCCTCAAATGCCTGAATATCGAACATAAAATATCTAAATGGAAAATTACCAAACAAGTATAACTTTGAAAATACATTTACTGAATGGTCTTAGTTGGCCAACATCTTGAACACAATCAACCAGAGTGGGAGGGTTCCCCCCACACCTCCCTAACTATATATACCAACTCCAAGATTGCACTACAGTGGGGAATAGGGCACATTTAAAAGGTTTCCTTCACTCAGTTACCTTATGCATCACATTACTTCCTCATTGTTGGCCAACTATGGCCATTCAATGAATTTATTTTTGAAGTTATACATGTTCAGTAATTTTCCATTTAGATGTTTTATGTTCAATGTTTAGCCCTTTGAGGATCTGTTTTTTTTATAGCAGAACACAGACCAGTATTAACAAGTTCACATTTACAAACACTAAAATATATATATATATATATATATATATATATATATATATATATATATATATATATATATATATCACATAATCTAAGCAACATTACATAAACTATTCAATACCTTCCAGTAATCTCATTCCTACTCCAAAACATTTTTCTGCACGTATTGTTCCAACAATTTTCATTTTTTCTATGCAATTTACTCCTACCTTTTTCTAAAGATTCTACGTCCTGTTCTTTTATCTTTGTTTCAATATTCACTACTTCAAGTATAGTTGGTTTAGATTTCGATTTCCATTTTTTAGTAATTGAACTTTTGGCAGCCAGCAGAATTAAAATTAACAAGGTCTTACTATGTGTAGGCAATTCAGATCCTGGATCCCAGCTCAAATCATTTCCTTAGTTACCCTCATTTGCTTGCCCTGTATTGCTGATAAAGTACTCTGCAGGGAATTTTTACATTTGACAACTGATTTCAATCCCATATCACATGTTCCTAGTTATCTCTTTCTTCCCCATCACACCTCCAACATTTGCCATTTGCCTAAGGAAAAAATCTTTGGAGACTGCTTGGGGTATAAAAATATCTGTGCAAACACTTTCAGACCAAATTCTAAATATTCCTGATTTGTTCCATATTTGGGAGCCATGCATATGTCTTCCCATTATATACCGCGGTTGTACAGCAGTAGCATTGTTGCCTCACAGCAAGAGGTTCTCCTGTTCGATTCATGGCTGGAATGTCTTCTGTGTGGAGTCTGCATGTCCTCCCCATGGTCGAGTGGCCTCCGAAAGAAATGCGTGAATGGGCGTGCCTTTGCTGAAGGTTGGGTGTCGGGCTGGCAACTTGGCACCATAAAAAAAAAAATCTGCTGCCAATACTTAGCAGACCGGAGTTCCACTGTGGCGAACCCTAACTGGGAAAAGCCAAAAAGACAAACAACAACAACAGACATATGTCTTCCCATTATTTCTTTGTGACTTGCATAAATAATCTCTTCCCAGTCTTTTCTGACATCTTCTAATTGATTCCTATAGTTATTGTGTAATGTTTTATATACTCTACTAATTATCTCTTTTTTAACAGCAGCATCTGTTCTAGATTCAATTAAAAACTCAAGCAGTATGAGGGTTTTTCATTTAGGATTCCCTTATATTTGATATTTGATACCAATCCCTGATAGGGAAGGCAATCACTAGCCTGCAATCCAAATGTCTACTTGACCTCTTCCCATTCTATTACCTTTCTTTTTCTAATTATTTGTTGCCAATAACCTTGGTTCTTTTTGCCATCTTTCCTCAATAAATTTTAGCCCCTCTTGTCTATTCTCTGTACCCCAAATTGAACTCATCCTTATCTGCAGAATCTTCATTCTCTATTCCTTTGCTGGCTTAGTTCTCAATATACTTTCTGCTACTTTATGAATATAATATTCTATATTAATGTTGTTATTCTCCTTAAGGATCTGCATCCAAAATCCCATTCATTCCTTATTTCTTGAATTATCCCATTTCATCCTTTCCTTTTTGTTATTGACTGCTCAGCCATCCAAGCAGAGAACCAAAACTTCTGTCTAAAAGGTTTGCATATAACTGCAAACTGGGGCTGTTGTTAAGTCACCCTATGATACCCAAATCCTACAGAATAAAGTCTCCCTCGTAAACTTTTTGTATACTTAAATGAGTTCAAACTAAATGTTAAATGTAGTATCATCACTTTTGTAATAAAACCCTCCCTCATCATGCTACATAGACAGGACACCATTATAAAATACAAATGTAGTCAATGACCTAGTAACTTGAGCTGATAAATTCATTTGTCTGACCATCATGTGACAATGGTTATAAGGAAATCCTTTTACTTAGCCCAGCTAACTGCCAAAAGAATATCATCAAAGTCTAAAGTGGTAATCACTCCCTTATATTCAGCATTGATCAGACTAATTATGGACTATAATGCTCCCCAATGTAGAAATTGCCTCATGTACACAGACAACCCTCTCCTCTTCTTACCACCCAACACTACAGCCTGTGAGAGATGCACTTATCTAGCCAAACTGGAGGTGAAGCTCTCTCCAACCAAGACTGAACTTGACAGTCAATAGGAGAAGGTAAACATTTGCACCACGCCACACTCATCACATAGTCTCACTAAATCTACACCACCAAAATCCACACATAGTAACACAAAAACATTCACGGAGGCACTCAATAATAATCTGTTTAAGCAACCGAGACCTCCAAAGCAGAAACACAAGCAACCTCCATCCCCCAACACAACTCAAATGACACATAGCCCACAGACTCAGTGTGCCACTCAACCATAGCCAATAAGGCAAAACAATGTACCCAACACACTAGTCATAGGTGATTCTATAGTCAGGCACACTGATGTCCCACTCACTAGGCTGAATAAGGAGAAAGTAACAGTCAGCTGCCTGTCAGGTGCCAGGATCCTTCACATAACGCACGCACTCAGGTCCCTCAACAACAGGTACAAATATGACTGTCATTGTCCATGTTGGTGTGAATGATCTGAGACGTACCTCCCTGGACTACATGAAAAGAGACATGGAAGAGCTCTCCAATCTTGTAGCCCAGGCAGGTATGATCCTAGCCCTGAGTAGCATTCTGCCATCGCCCAGAATGATACTGCAGTACAAGGACAAAATTATTGACTTCAACAATTGGCTAAGCTTCTGGTGTCATTCTAAGGGGATCCAGTATCTGTCTGCTTGGGATGACATGGTCGACAGACCACGATGCTTTGCCACAGATGGCCTGCACCTGTCACCACTGGGATTCTGGATATTGGCTAAGACTCTTGCCGCCCCTATAGTGCCTTTTTTAGGCAAGGTTCAAATGACAAATTCACCACCGTAACAGGAATAGGCAAGCAAAAACTGAGGGTAAAGCTACTCAATGCTAGTCTAAATCTCAAAATGCACTCACTTGAGGCACTCCTTAAAATGAAGAACATTGATATCTGTGCAGTGACTGAGACCTGGTTCAAGGCTCCAGAGAGCACTCCTGAACTACCAGGCTATAACTCATACCACACTTTTCGGCCATGTAACCTGGACTGAAACACCAAAGGTGGAGGTGTGTCCATATTCATTAAGGATATCCACACTTCCAGGCTAGTTGCTCAGCATAATGCATCTGAGGTTATCCAAGTGCAACTAACTCTGGGGAAAACTGCAATCTTGCTACAGATCCACCACGCCCCAGGATTCCCACTCCTCTTTTCTTGATGTACTGGAAAATATCAGGGTTCAACCAAACACCCTAATAATGGGCGACTACAACTACCCCACCATTAACTGGGAAAGCTACTCGTGTACCAACTCCTTAGCTCAACGCTTTCTGGAATTCATAAACTCCAATGCCCTGGATCAACTTATCCACACCCCCACCAGGGGTAACAATATCCTAGACCTAGTCATTACCAACATGAGTGACCGGTGTTCCACACCTGAAGTCAACTCCTCATTGGTCCGATCCGACCATAAGCTAATCACCCTTGATATTCACATCCCGCACCCACCCCCACCCCCCCATTAAGTAAACCATGGTAAAATATTTCTACAAAGCCAACTTCATGCTTCTTAAGACAGAAGTGGTGAACTTCATGACATGGACAATACAGTTACAACTGCTGAATCCTACACAAATGCACTCTGTAAGCACTTACACGAGTGCGTGGATCGTGCTATCCCAAACAGAACCAAGATGCTATCCTCCAAAAAAAGGAAACCAATCTGCTGGTCCCCTGCTATAAACAAACTGTACAACAGAAGGAAGAAACTGTTGCAAAAAAGAGTAAAATCCCATAAGTGGAGGAGCTCCCTGGTCAGCTTCAGTAAGAAGCTGAGATCCCTTATAAGATCCTCCAAAGCTAACTACGAAAACAAAATTGCCACTAATTCTAAGGACAACCACAAAGCATTCTATAGCTATGTCAAGAATCTTGATGGCAACACCCAGATCTGCTCTGAGTTACAGCACAATGGCATGAAAATTACAGAACCAACTGATATTGCCAACATCCTGGCAGATGGGTTCAGTGCTAACTTTACCCCCCACCCCCTAAAGGGCCCATATCTATACAGGAAGAATGCAGAGTCCCTGTAATCACAACTACACAGGTAAAAGCTGCACTCTCTAAAGCCAAAAACACAGCATCCATGGGACCGGACAACATCCCAGGCTGCATTTTACACAAACTTCAGAATGAACTGACTCCCCACTTAAGCACTATGTTCAATAATAGCCTCGCATCAGGCCTTGAGCCCACTGAATGGTGCACAGCAACAGTTATCCCACTCCACAAAGGGGGAGCCACCACTGATCCCGGGAACTATTGCCCTATTAGCCTGATGACCCTGGTCTGCAAGGCCATGGAACGTATCATCATGGAACTCATAAACAAAGACATTGGTAACCTCCAAACTCTGAATCCCACCCAGTTCGGGTTTGTGAAAGGCAGATCATGCCTTCTGAAAATGATTGAGTTCTTTGAGGCAGTCACCAAAGCTGTAGATGAGGGTAAGGTGGTTCTCACAGCCTATCTTGACCTTGCCAAGGCTTTTGACACCATCCCCCATTCTGGATTTATAGCTAAACTCAATAAACTAGGTATACATCCCTACATCACAAGATGGGTTGCCAAATGGCTCAATGACAGAACCCACAATGTAAAAGTTGCAGACTCCAAATCTGACCTCAAACCAGTGACAAGTGGAGTACCACAGGGTTCAGTCCTGGGACCTATCCTGTTTGGTATCTACTTCTCTGATGTACAGGCTAAACACAGAAGGCCTCTGGATAATGAAGTTCACAGATGACTGCAAACTAGGAGCCATAGTCAAGTCCCCAAATGATGTGGACATCCTACAGAAGGGCCTCACTGAAACAGATACCTGGTGTCAGAGCCATGGCCTCAAGCTCAATGCCAAAAAGTGCAGTGTCATCCCCTTTGGTAAAAACTCTGTACCCATGAACTACCACATAGGCAGCAATCTATTTAACACTGAATGTGTGATAAGAGACCTTGGGACCCAGGTGGACAGTAGTCTCTCCTTTGATAGTCGCATCACCACAGTAGTCAGGAAGTCCTTCTACGTGGCACACCTCATCATAAAAGGATTCTCATCCAGGAAAAAAGAGGTCAATGTTCCCCTCTACTTGACACTCATTAGACCCATTATAGAGTACAACTCCCCTTTTGGAATGTACCTCACAAGGCATCTGCAGCAGCTGGAAAGGCCACAGAAGTACTTCACAAAGAGGATTACTGGCCTCAAACAAATGCCCTACACTGACCGTCTCAAAAAACTCCAGCTTTACTCCATAGCATATCACCTACTCCGAGGTGATCTCTGCCTAACATATAAAGCTATGTCAAACCCAGAGCTGTTGGACATGTTACACCTAAAGAAATCCCAATCCCTCTGAGCTACATGCTCTAAGGACCTAAAGTTTGTCACCACAATAAACAGGACATGCTAGAGGGATAGATTCCTGTCCCAGAGACTTCCCATACTCTGGAACAGGCTACCCATCTATGTCAAGCAAAGTTCTTCATTAGCACTCTTCAAGAAAAATCTTGATGAGTGGATGGGAAATAGGCAATACACCCTGGGGATCACTTCTGTGTCTCTGCTCGACAGTGGCACAGGAAAATTACTTTCTTGGGTGGCGTAAGCAAGGAAGCCTTGTTGGTTAGGCTTATGTAGGCCCTTGGGCTGATAGCCTAGTACCTACTTATGAACCTATGAACCTATAGCTGTCCCAAAACAAGATTTCTGAGAAAGGGATGTTAAACTATTATTCAAAACATTAAAGGTATTACAGACTTTCAAAATTGGGAAAAAGATAGTAGTTTGATTATTTAAAAGATCAACAAAAGTTTGTTTCAATAAATGTTGAGGATAACCCATTAATCTTCGCATATTAATAAGCTTGCTGCTTTCTTCACAAAAATTGTCATTGTCTGTGATAATCCTAGACAACCAAACACATTGATCTGTCACCAAATCCCTTTTCCTTTCCTTATTTTTTGCCAAAAGGATGTCTACTTCTAAAGTTAATGTAACAGTAAGACAAAGTGTATTCATCTTAAATAAAGTGGCATTTAATAATTAGTATCCTGAAAATATATATATAAGAAAAACTCAGCAAACTAGTAAAACATTCATGATAATAAAAATTAACCCAAATTCATTTCATTACAAAACCAAAAAGAAAAAGGTCATCAAGGAAACTTAAATATAACTTAAGTTTAGTCATGTGTTCTGAGTAAAAAAAAAAATTATTTCCAAAAACTGAAAACAAAATTTGCAAGTGCAAGTGCACGAGGCCCCCATAGCAAACCCTTTGACTTGTTTAAAAGAATAGTCTAAAAAAAGTGAAATCTTTATTATTTAAAACCAGTTCCATACAATTACAAAGTATGTTAATGTCATGATCAAAAAAGTTGTCAAGCTTAATTAACATTTCATAAAAATCACTGTAAACCCATATCATGTAGGATGGAGGTAAATAGATATTTAACATTAGGCACAATGAAAATAGACTGGAACCAAAAGTAACCTTACCTACCCTTTCTAGAAAGTTCCAGGAAACTTTCAAGACATTAGGAAAATTGCTGTAAATACCTCTTAGCTTGTAGTCAGCATATATAGCCAAAAGTTTGTTTTTGACTCATTTGTCAAGATAATTGTTTAAAACAGAGGGTCATACAGACTTTTATGGACTGTAGGGAAGCCAGAGATGTATAGAACAACAGGATACTTAAAAACAATGAAACCACATAATTGCTTTGAAATTAAATGATCAAATAGTAAGTCCTTTAAACAAGTGTCATCTCCCCTGTATGCTGTGTACATTTCATTCATGGAAGTCATAATCACATACACACTTTATAGTGTTCATAATAACAATTTCCCACACCCTTATCCAGTTATATTATCTGTCTTCTTTATTATAACTCGTTTTTTTCAATAGTCCATTTTCTTTGTATGGCAAGCTCAATGTTCTGTCGACAAAAATGGTTATTACTAGGTAATTCTCTGATGTCCCTTTCACACATTTGATAAAAAAATAAAAACAGAATGAAAGGAAGACTTAAAGGTAGAAGGCTTGTGTATCCTTTCTCCAGTTAATTCTGTCTCAGGCTTATTGTGAAACAAAATTTAATTTGCAAGTAAAAAGTTTCAGGTCAAGTCAAGTCAAAGTAAACTTTATTGTCATTTAGACTTATACACGAATGTAGGCTAAATGAAATGTTGTTGCTTCGAGCTCAATATGCAGACCAAAAACATATAAAAAATGTAACACTATAAATATAAAAACACAACTACAGACTCTATATATGCCATTAACATTGACATGACACTAGGACATAATTACAATTTTTTGTAATGACAGTATCTGTTAAATTTGTAGATACTATAGGCATAAAGCTGACACCTTTGGGAAATTAATACATTTGCTATGGTTGAAAATTAGAAATTCATCTAAACATCAGTAACTAATGCACTTTACAAACATTCATTAAATTGCCATAATTAAAAAAATGCTTTTCATGCTAGAGAAGGTTAACATACCTGGAAGAAGTTGTTGGTTGGAAAATATGCTTGCTCACAAAGAAGTATTACTGCAAATCAGGTTAGATTTGGGCTATCCACCTGGTTTGAATTATATTATTTCTGTTAGTAATGGAGGGGCGGAGCCCCCCACATGGGGAGTGCAGAAATGTAATAAAAAGTGGGTTTGGTAGTTTGGTGTCGTTATATGTGGAGGGGATGTTATTTTCTTGTGATTTGTAGTGTTAGATGTTATGAAATTCGATGGTATGGATTTTAGATGTTTTGGGTTTTAGATGTTCTGGTCTTCATCATCTTCTTTCGGCTGTTCCCATTAGGGGTCGCCACAGCGGATCATCTGTTTCCATTTCTTCCTGTCCTCTGCATCATGCTCTTTCACACCAACCACTTGCATGCCCTCTCTCACCACGTCCATAAACCTTATCTTAGGCCTTCCTCTTTTACTCTTACCTGACAGCTCCATCCTTAGCATCCTTTTCCCAATATACCCAGCATCCCTCCTCAGCACATATCCAAACCAACGCAATCTCTCCTCTCTTGCTTTGTCTCCAAACTGTCCAACCTGAGCTGACCCTCTAATATACTGATTCCTAATCCTGACCATCCTAGTCACACCCAGTGCAAATCTTAACATCTTTAACTCTGCCACATCCAGCTCTGACTCCTGCCTTTTTGTCAATGTCACTGTCTCCAACCCATATAACATAGCTGGTCTCACTACCCTCTTGTAGACCTTCCCTTTCACTCTTACTGGTACCCATCTGTCACAAATCACTCCTGACACTCTTCTCCACCCATTCCACCCTGCCTGCACTCTCTTCTTCACCTCTCTTCCACACTCACCATTACTCTTAACTGTTGATCTCAAGTACTTAAACTCATCCACCTTTACCAACTCTACTCACTGCATCCTTACCATTCCTCTACCCTCCCTCTCATTTACACACATATATTCTGTTTTAGCCCTGCTGACCTTCATTCCGCTCCTCTCTAAAGCATATCTCCACCTCTCCAGGGTCTCCTCAACCTGGTCCCTACTCTCACTACATATCACAATGTCATCTGCAAATATCATAGTCCATGGGGCCTCCTGTCTGATCTCATCTGTCAACCTGTCCATCACCACTGCAAATAAGAAAGGGCTCAGAGCTGATCCTTGATGTAATCACACCTCCACCTTAAATGTATCTGTCACTCCCACCGCAGTCCTCACCAATGTCACACTACCCTCGTACATATCCTGTACCACTCTTACATACTTCTCTGCCACTCTCAACCTCCTCATACAATACCACAACTCCTCTCTAGGGACCCTGTCATATGCTTTCTCTAAGTCCACAAAGACACAATGCAACTCTTTCTGACCTTCTCTGTATTTCTCCAACAACACTCTCAGAGCAAACATTGCATCTGTAGTGCTCTTTCCTGGCATGAAACTATACTGCTGATCACTGATCATCACCTCCCTTCTTAACCTAGCTTCCACTACTCTTTCCCATAACTTCAAGCTGTGACTGATCATTTTTATCCCTCTGTAGTTACTACAACTCTGCACATCACCCTTATTCTTAAAGATAGGTACCAAAACACTTTTTCTCCACTCCTCAGGCATCCCCTGACTTTCCAAAATTTCATTAAACAATCTGGTTAAAAATTTCACTGCCATTTCTCCTAAGCACCTCCATGCTAGATGTTCTGGTCTTAATGTTATGAAATTAGATGTTATGGGCTTTAGTTGTTTCAAAGTAGACCCATATATATATATATATATATATATATATATATATATATATATATATATATATACACACACACACACACACACATATATATATATATATATATATATATATATATATACATATACATATATAGGCTTGCAATCACTTACACAAATTGCAAAAAGTCGAATGGTTGATGTACGAACACACGATTGTTAAGGGGCAGGAAATCGAACTGAAAGAGGTCGAATGAGGTTAGTCGAGACTGTGGAAGGAGGTTGCACTTCAGTGAGGAACAGGGAAGTAGCCCATTTCCTCACTGTAGTGTGATCTCAGAGTTGGTATATTTAAGTAGGGGGTGTGTGGGGGCGAAGCTGAGTCCATCAGGTGGAAGACTGTAATGTTGAAAATGTTGAATAGAAATTCCCATTTTCAAAATTCCAGTCTTACGCTGTTGTAAGATTTCAACGTTATTTTTCAGTGTTGTCATTGTTCAACTGGATCAGTTTCAAACATACCATGGTAAACCTAAACACACACACACACACACACACACACACACACACACACACACACACACACACACACACACACACACGTATATGGGTCTACCTGAAAATATCGAAAGCCCACAATATCGAAGACTAAATAGTCGAGACTAAAGCATCGAAACCTCACTTCCTAGAGGACCCCCCCATCTTTGTGAAGATGGCTGTGAAATGACTTATATCCACCTGAGCTATAACCAACTCAGACAGATGGCACACTCAGGAGACCAGCACCTCCCTTATGCAGCATGGCAGTGTTACTATTAGAAAAATGCCTGAAGAACCTTCAGTGGGAATAGAAACATAGTTTCTGATCCTCCCCCCAGCAAAGGTGATTGCACTATCTGTTGTACCACAGACACTTTTAGTACATTGCTACCATTATTAAATCGTTTTTATTATATAAAAAAAAAATCATATAGCATTGCTTTAAGATGATCAGAGGTATGCATAAACCATCCAAAATAAATAATTTCTGCATATACACTACCTTTGTATAGAGTTCATTTTTAGAATTGCTGAGCACAAGTCATTTATTAAAACACATTACTTAGTCCCTTTCTTTCAAAAAAGCTCTGTAGAACATACATCCAAACCATTTCAAGTCACTGCACTTTATCCATATCAATACATTAAAGTGTAAAATGTGTGCAGTTCAGTAAAGTTTGTAACAACTGCTGCTGGACTTTTGTCAGAGTTGAGTTTTCTTGTAAGCTTATGTCCCAAAAAGTGTTAAGTAAAGAACAGAGTCAGTAAAATATTTAATAGAATTGCACTTACATAAATGGAGCTTTTAAGGAAGAGCCTTGAACCTTTAATAAATAAGGGGTACCTCCGTGTATAAAACTGAACAAGTTTGATCGCCTGTCTTCAGCCACATCCATGAGCTAAATATGTTAGATGGAGTAAAATGTGCTGCTCATAAAACACTAATAAAATAAGGAACATTGCAGCACATACAATTAAAGAAGTTTAATCAATTTACCTCTCTTATGTCAGTTCATAGACCTGAAACTAAAACTTATTATGTGGATCTGTTATTCTAAGCACTGAAAAACGGATATTGAAACTACAGATTATGTCATAAATATCACAGATGTCATGCAATCAGGAATTCTAAGGACAAAAATCTAAATATTCTTGGATGATTCTAGTGCAAGACAGTAGGAAAAGAGGTTTAAAAAACTGAAGAGAAATTGTGTGTTATTTTTCTTTTTTAAAACACCATAGCTGTCTTTTGATTTGTTTATTGAAAAGATTATCTTACTTGCAGAAGGGAAAATTGAAGAAACAGTGAGTTACCATGAAAAATGAACTGAAACATTTTATGCAAAGCTAGAGGTGTGGACCAGGATCAATGTCTTACTTTAACGTGAACACACATGCATGAGCGCTCATAAACACACACACACACACACACACACACACACACACACACACACACACACACACACACACACACACACACACACACACACACACACGCGCGCGCGCACACACGCACGCGCACACACACACTGCTGTTCAGCAGAACTCAGTACAAAAACATTACATATTGCATGTACTAAGAGAGAAGGGCTTCTTTAGTGACAGACTGCATTACTGTGTATCGTTTTGTAGTACATGGAGGGCCACAATTATGCTCCAAAATTGATAAAAAAGGATAAAGTTGTTAAATGCAGCACTGTTGTGAGACCTAGTCTTAACAATGCTTATGTTAAGCACTCTTAAGTAATGTTAAGACTGGATCTCAATCTAGGAACAAACAGTGGACAATGGTAGTCAACACATAAGAGTATTAAAAGGTAAAACATCTTTTAAAAGATGTTAGATGATTGTCTGTTGTCTGACGGTGCCAAGTGCCTTTCTAGTTTTGAAAGCCAGTAAAACACTTAGCGCTTCTGCACTTTTTTCCTGTAACTGTTTGTACATGAAGCAAATTAATCTTAATGCGCTACAACGAATTATGATCAGGTCTCGATCGTAGCCAGCTTTATATTTTCTTAACATGGATGCCAAGATTCACCTCCCAAACTTCACTCTTGAGGTGAATAATCCTCTGTATTATAAACATTACCTACAACAATCTAATCCTGTCACAGCACACAGTGAAGAGGCCACATCAGTGCTACAGAAAGGTCTTACATAACCACCCGTCACAGCATAATAGCCACTTCAGAAATATGCAGAGAGACCAGCTCAGTGTAATGTAACAGCTGGACAAACACAGTTGGTACTCAATGAAGAAAATATACAAAATGCATAGGCAGCAGAAGCCAGCTGATATATGAATGGCTAGAAATGGCATTTGTGGCCAATACCACTGTTCACCTATTAAAATAATAGGCTAGATAAAAGTAGGTTTATAATATTGTAAAAGGTTGTTCACTAGAAGCCATGAGTACAAATAGAATTATTAAATATGAATAAAGTAGCATGGAAAAGAACTTTTCACAAAAAGTGAAACAAATAACACTGTTAAAACAGAAGATAACTTATTCAGAAATAAATTGGAATGGAACATTTTTAAGTATTAAATATATATATATACACTGTATAGCCCCTGGAATATGTAATAAAGGCACAACTGAGACTTGACTTGAAATTACAAGGTGGAACAGCTGCAAGGAAATGTCAGACTCAATGAAGTTAAATATGTCTCTAATAGCAACAGTACAAGCTGCTAGCCAATAAGGACAGATAGTTACATCTGGCATGGAAAGGGGAACAAGACGGTCACAGAAGACTCAGAGGCAGTGCTAAAATGTCATAAACACAGGCACCAGTCACATGACATTTAAGTTATAAACTCCTGAAATTATATGCTTCAGTAAGCCAACACAGGTGGGATCTTAACTAGCAGTGGGTCACCAGACATGTTTGCATATCTGCTACATACTATAACTAATGTTTCTGAATATAAAGCCCTGTGTGTAATTTTTAGAGTTGATTTATTCCAGTAATAAATCTTTAATGAAAAGTGAAGTGACTGCTTAAATTTAATGGTCCACCTTCTATCATTTTTCATGATCTTAAATGCACACGTGGAAACATTTACTTGTTTATACTTGTAGATGCAACAAGATTCACAAAGTATAAGCATGTACACCACTGAGTAAATGTTAAAACAAATTCTGCAGCATATGCACTACCATTCTAGGGTTTGTCACAATGATGTTAGTACATTCTACACTGTATCCTCTGCTACCACCCTAAGAACTATATTTAAAGACTTAAAAATGGCATAACTGTCTCCAGGGATTCACTTTATAATCTCGAAATACTGAAATCTCGAATTTTGTATCTCGAGACTATAAAGCCGAACATTCACAATATCGAAACCCCAAAAGCGCGCAATTCAAAATCGCAACTTTTAAATACACCCTCCACCACACAAACAAGCATACATATACCTTCCTCCCCACACTACAACAAAACAACAAAACACACACAAACACAATAACACAAATACACACACCTATCCTACATATAAGCTGGGGGGCAAGCCCCCCTGTTTAACCCCCATTTGGGGACATTTCAAATTCGGTCAAGTGCAGTTTTGCTCAACTGCACCTTCGGTACATTCGTTTCGAGATACTGAAATTCGAGATTTCAGTATTTCGAGATAGTACAGTGCTTCCCTCTCTGGATAATGTTAAATGCTGCTGGCTTACAAAATGCATCTCCTGTATTTTTTTTTGTCAGTATGTAACAGACAGCAAGGAGAATCTAGAAAAAAAAATAACAACAACAAAAACATAGTAAAAAATGAATCACATGAGTCACTCATCTGCAGCAGTCCATACATAATGAAGTTAGAAACCTTTTCTTTCCATTCATTTCCAACTTCTACAGTCTAAGGTGCATTTGTGTGTGTTTCTTCCTTGAGTTTTTATTAAGCTGGGGACAGCCGTAGACCTATTGTAGGAGTAACTTCATACAACTTTAAACCCCTTTTTTTCAGAATGTTCTTTCACATTGAAATACCAGGCCTTCCCAATTCTCAGATGTCTCCCTCCCCTCTGCCAAGTCCCATAATTCTTGATTTGTTCTGAGCAGACAAGCCACAGGAAGACTTCTAGTGCATTTCTTCAGTTTTATCCCAGGCCATACAACAGCATACACAAATTATGAATGCACTTTTTAAACCTCTGTCCAGGTTTAATATTGTTTGTTATAAAGTTTTTAGATAACGCAATGTGCTTTGTCCAGCCAATACATAATATTACTAGGTTTTCCACAAAATGTTCTGCTCCATTGGTGTCTGTGCTAAAACGATAACAAAAAATATGGGGGGGGGGGTTCAAACACCAAAAAATAGTGACATATTTTAAATATTGCTCTTATAAATTTAGAAAGTTGCTAGAATAACAGGATTTGTGTCAGCATGCATTTTCTGAAGGATATGAAGTCTGAAAATCAAATGTATGTCATTATTTAGTAACTTCAGTCCTCATTGATTTGCCAGACATAAACACAAATGTTATGAGGAAACAACAACAAATATGACAAAATATCTAGACAGTCTGCAAAACTCTGAAGAGTTGATAGGTGTCCCTCTGCAGAAGGCTACCCTGCCAGTGTGTTATTTCAAATTAACCAGTGACAGCTTGCAAAACCAGCAGGTACAGAATGCTGAATGAAGACTTGCTGTAAGAATGTATATTCTTCATGGTTCAAATGAGCAATCACACGTCCTATGTGCTATATTCTTCATCGATTTGCCTCTGGGCCAAACTGGGAATGGGGCAGTTGGCAGCAGTTTCAGACTTCATATCCTTCAGAAAATGTATAGAAATGCAAAACCTGTTATCCTAGCAGCTAAGTTTATAAGAGCAATTTTTAAATCCTGTCCCTATATTTGGGGTCTTGTTCCACCCTCACCTTTATATCTGTCTTTGTTTTTGATTTTCAAAGTAAGAGTTTTTAAAAGGTATGTATCAGACCTGTAGTTTATCCAACCCCATGGGCATTCCTACATTAAATAATGGAAGGCATGCTTTTCAGCAAATAACCTTTACATCACAAGATACTGCCTTACATAATGTTAAAGCAATATGATCACTTTACCTGAGCTTCATCCATATAGTAAATCATTGCAAAATCAAGATGTACAGTTCAAAGAGCAGATAGTTACATCTGGCATGAAAAGCCCTAGAGCCCTACAGGGGTGTAGCAAACAAATTCCATTTTGTACTCACAAGCTCTTATTGCTACCCCCTTGGATATCTATCACTTAAAAAATGGGCACAACTCTCAAAATGCTGCCCCCCAAGCATTAAATAAATGTAAGTAAAAATTTCATCTGTTTCCCCTAAAACTATTAAAGACATTGCTTTTATATTAGCAATATTGCTCCTGTTGTTGGAAGCATTTATTTAGACAGTTGTAAACATAATATGACCGAAAAAAGACATATTGATGTGATACTCAGAAAAAAAAGTACCCGTTAGAGTACAAAGAGTGTGCCTGGCTATACCCTTGAGCCCTAGTTTGTTGTTCGAATGACGTACATGTTATCTGCGGTATCTTGTTAGATTTTATCAGTGTTTGGAATTTCATTGCTGAGTCGATGTCACAGAAATGTACAGAGTGTGAAGTGAAGACAAGAACCAATAAAATATTACAATACAGCTACATTCACACAGATGATATCTTAAAGAAGAATTGTATGAATGAGATGGATACCTCTCAGCTTCTTTAAGAATTTTGGACAAAGCCAAAAATTATGGGAGACCAAAAGCCCAAAATGAGGAATATCTTTTTTTAAATATTACTCTGTTTCACTGAAAAAACAATTAATAGAAGAAAGTTTTACATCGACATGCATTTTCAGAACAGTAGGTATGACACTCAATGTACGGCATTACTATAATCAGTGATATACCAAAAAAAAAAAATATATATATATATATATATATATGAATAGAAACCACAGTGACAGTGATTTTTACTGGTTACAACAATCTGAGAGTTCAGCACTGGGGAACTGAACTCAATGAGGTTAAATCGTGTTCAGTTTACACTTGACAAATATAGGGAAATAAGTTCTTATGATACATCAAATTCAATAAATACAGCAGCAAAAGCACATACTATGTGTAGTAATATTCACTTCAACCCAGGTCCTGCACATAGGGAAAGGATCCAAGACTAAAATGCAAATCTTTTTTTGATCAACATTCATAAGGTCACTCTCAAAATGTCTAAGCTGTTGAAAACTAACACATTTGACAATAATGAAAAATAAGAAAAAAAGCAGTTTTGCAGGGGTCAATTACCCTGCACCCTCTAATTTGGGGGCTACACCCCACATCCCTGCTACTGATATATGCAGACTCTGAGCCTTTTGCATCTTAGGGAAGAGAAAATCTCCACAGTACAGCCAAGCCTGGGAATTGTATATTAGTGATCACACATGAGTGTGAATCAGTACTATGCCAAAGACAAGCCTGTTACTCTTAGTAACATTACCATACAAGGCTCAAATGATGCCTGCTAGAATAAGCTTACTATATTACAATTCACATACTTAAATACATGTAGTGTAAACAGTAAAAATAATTGCTTCATGCCCCTACAGACAACTACAAGTCTAACATTAGTAACGTCTCCAGTACCTGCCTGAAGCCATTTACAGAAAACTAAGAAATCCCCCTGTACATTGCACTATATCTGTCTATCTATATATGTATGGCTGTATCTGCAAGATCACCCATATAATGGTACAGGAAGAGTAGCGATCCTTGTCCTCAGAGGTACTAAACTTCACACTACATCACTTCCAATTATCGCCAATAATAGTAAGGCAATCACTTGTAATTCATTTGTAAAACAAAAAACATAAAGCATTAGCCATTGCCTGCCTTTACATACATCCTGTATATTCAAATGTACATTTATTTAACATTTGTTTACCGGGAAAGTCCAACTTGGAATGAAGCCAATTTTCAGCAGAGGCCCGGGAAGAAACACTCCAGATGCATGTCTTTATAATGTGGGAGGAAACTGGAACACCCAGAGGAAACCCACACAAATGCAGGGAGGACATGCAGACTCCACACAGAATGCATTCCAGCCAAGAATTGAACCAAAGAACCTCTTGATACGAGGGGACAATGCAACCTCTATGCCACTACAGACAAAGAATACAAAACCTTACGAAACATGGCCAAACAACTTACAATCCTTGATGACCATAGCTTAGACAGGAACTCTCACCCTGACTCTTACTCACGTCATTTATTTATTTATTTTTCTTTGTTTACTGGGAAAGTCTGACTGGATAATATACATTTTCAGTGGCTGCCCAGGGAGAAAAGCTCCATTTCCTAAATTACATTATACTAAGTTCCAGTTAAACAAAAAACTTCCCAAACACTGTCTTCCAAAACCACGTGAAAAATCCACTACGAAACCTGCGTTTGAAATATTTATTTAAGCTTCTCTTTAAACATGCACTTTTCGTCAGATTTAAGTATCCAACTTCATCAGAAACAAAACTTTAAATTAATAATCTACTAGAGCATTTTATAGCACCCAAATCTCATTGAAATCACATTGAAGTCACGCAGCACTGCACATGTACTACGCAGAGAGCTCTCCCTACTGGTGAGACTTGCAACTACTAGTTAATTCTTTATTTTTTATTGTTTGTTCCAGTTAAACACAGATTAGTTACATTTCTATTTACATTTATAGCTGTACAGTAGTTACATTTATAAATTCAAAGATTTTACAGAGGTGGAAGGTACTAAAGAAAAAGCCCACATGCAATTTAGCCCATATAATTGCATTACTAACATGAACAGAGTACTACAAATGCATATTCAGTCCTGGGTTGGCTGCTGACATTGAATACTAAACATATAATAATTATGAAAACGATGGAAGCCTCACTTAGTGACCTCTTAACAACCTCAGTAACATAGGCTTAATCATACTTAAAAAAAATCCATAAAACTATTACAGTCCATAGGTGAAAAAAGTCAGGCCCAGAAACAACTAACACAATAATAAAAAAGACTGAGTGGTTACAAATATACAGGTTCCATTCAATAGATAATTCAAATGAGGTCTTTGAAAATACATTACTTCAAAATATTAAAACATTCAGATTAAAAAAATGCATCAATCCTGGATGTCCCTTCCTTAAAATGACTAATATCAGAAACAAACACCCCCTTTTCAACAGTGGAGATTACTATGCTATAATGCTATGACAGCAACAAGGAATAAGTGATAGCATGAAATGTTATGAAGAAATTTGTGAAAAAATATACAAATATATATAAAGGAAGACAGAAAGTAAAGCACAACACCTCTCAAACCTCCTAAAATACAAGTATTTGTTTATCATTTACCTACCTTTGAAATTAATATTAAAGAGAATTATAATACAAATATTTTAGTAGACTCCATCAAAAGAACATATTATTCAAAACTTTTGGAAAGTGCTACAAAGCAAGTGCCTGGAAAACCAACACCCCTAGTCCAAACCCTAATTTCCAGCTTATTTATTGATTACTCATTCTGCTGATGCTGCTGTATCTAGTACTACAAATAATTAATACAACTAAGATATAAAATGTCAGTCCAAACTACAGCTCTTAAACCTGCCTCAAAAATTTCCCATAAAATGACAAAAAATCTCAGACCCACTATCAGCACATCAAAAGACAAACTCCTCTCACAATATTTCTCATCCTAGCAGAACCACCATTACCAAATCACATTTTGTATAGGTACATCTTAAAAAAGTCCCAAAGCCTAAGGAAAACAGCAATTGCTGTCCCACTCCATAAAAGAGGCACAGTTACTGTATATATATATATATATATATATATATATATATATATATATATATATATATATATCTATGTCAGTTGATTGAGTTTTCAGAAACTCACAATTCATAATGGCGAGATGATATGATTGATTTTTTTTACGTTTTTGCAGAGGGGTAAGCCCTCCTACGCCCCAACCCCCTGCAAATTTTATATATATATATATATATATATATATATATATATATATATATATATATATATACCAACTCCGAGACTGCACTACATTGAGGAAATACATTTCCCGATTCTCCCTGTACTGTGATCTCCATTCAAAAGATTCAGTTTTTCGGAAATTCAATCATCAGCTCGCTGATAGGAATTTCAAGTTTCTGAAAACTTGATCAACTGATAGGGATCCATACATGCACACACACGCACACACACACACACACACACACACACACACACACACACACACACACACACACACACATACACACGCATTTTTTCCTTTCTGTGTTTTGCGCATTGTTTTTTTTGGCATTTTGGATTATTGGCTTTGTGGAAGTTGGTGATTTATTGTAGAACCATAATACTGAATAATATTAATTTATCAAAAGAACTTTATGTAAATATTAAGAGACAGAAATTAAACGTTGTGAACTTCCTACTTAAAGTTGCTACTATGTATTTCACATTTTGCCTCTTTGTTCCACATTGTAAGAGGCATCGGTCCATAATTTGGAGATGGAAGGCCGAGAGCTATGATTTGTACATAACAAATTATTAAAATTACACTATCAGAGCCATCATAGCCTTAACAATTCTATTACCGAAACAGCTCCATAGATCAAATACAGTAGTAAAAATATCTGACAATTTACTGCAAAAGTTGATGTCATCAGATGAAAGTTACTAAATGTACAGTTCATCCTAAACCCCATATACATTTTTATGCCTAGACCTACATGACCATCAAGCCTCCCTCTCTGCTATCTTAATGACCCATTTGTTTCCCCTCAGAATGAAAGCCCCCCCCCCAGCCCATTCATTCCTCTTAAAGCAAGCGTCAAGTACAAACAGTGGTGCCATTGTCCATTTAGGGGGTTCACACCTTTTTTTGGTTAGACTATGTCCTGTACCGTTTCATTATAGCCTTGCTAAGTGAGGTGCATGTACACTTTCATACATGTAATCTCTGTCTCACAGTGTTATGTGCTACATGGACAAGCACAGAAGTCATGGTCAAAGGCATCCTTTGAAATCTACAGAAAAATAAGTATTTTTATTCACTGTACTACACTCTTAAATTGTGTATTACTGAATCGCCACCTACTTTTAATTGTTTTTTAGCTATTTTAACTGTTTTGCTGTTTCACTGTTTGCTGTTTGAGACTGTTTTTCCTGCACTTTGTATTTTCTTGTACTTGTGTACTTTATAGCATAGACTAGATTCAGATTTGCTGAATCTAAACTGTTTAGCGTTATCTGAGCACTAAAACCAGCCATCTTACATTGAGGGCCCACTGCACCCTTGTGGCAGAACAGTGCAGCAAAGGACCCATCTGAGTTGGAGATTACTGGAATAATGCTCAGTATTGAGCATTTCCATTGGCCAGCTTGTTCTAAAATTGCTTAACTTGTTTTTAAAAAGGGTTCTCACAATTGCTACATAAGCCCTACATTTGCACAGGTTTGCACCTGTTTTACCACAGCTGCACAATCTGTCAACCAGCCATTGCTCTACTATTTTCATCTGAGCAATCCGAGGCATCTGTTTATGTAGCGCACCTTTGCACAGCACCACACAGTGGAGGTAACCATTGGAGGTTATAGAAGCAAAAGCTAAAGTAGATTTATTTTTCCTTAGAAGCTGCCAACTGAGGAATTCCTTAAATTGCACTTAGCTGCTTGGACAGCACCTCAGCTGGGCTTTCTACAGCATTTGCCACTTTATCTGAAATCTCCTAATTCCTAATACTTTCATACCTCTTGAGAGCCCCATTAGTATAGACCCAGCATTAAGGCCCCAATTAAACCACACCCTTCTTCATTAAAGTAAGCAAAGTTACACCTAGTAATATGGATGGTCAGTTCTCCTCCATTTCCCTTGTTGGCCTGATTGACATGGGTATCCTGAGGCAGTGTAGCAAGTGCCTCATACACACTGACTGATCACTACTTCTAAACCACTGAAGCTCAATTTGTGAAAGATGTATATTTACAAAGAATTTGGAATCCTTGCTCTCTCATTTACAGAACAGTGACACTAAACAGGTTGTCAGCCCACATAGTGCACCTTCTGCACAAACCAAGCTATCAACACATAAACTATCATACATGGAAGTACTCACCAGAAATTTACTTAAACACCAGAGACCTCTGAAACACAAACATGCTACACCTAATACAGTACCTACAGCACTCAATACACATAAAACCATAAGCGCAAGTGTCTCACCAAACAAGCTCCTAAGGCAAAGCGCATCTAAACCAACTTTTTTGGTCATAGGCAACTCCATAATGAGACACACAGATGTCCCATTCACCAGGCTGGACAAGAAGAAGGTTACGGACAGCTCTCTGTTGGGTGCCAGGATCCGCTAGATCACACATGCACTCAAGTCTCTCCACAGCAAGTACCGTTATGAATCCATCACAGTTCATGTTGGTGTGAATAACTTGAGACATACCTTACTGGACCATATGAAGAGAGACACGACTGAGTTCTCTGAATATGTGTCTCCGGTAGGTATGTCCCTAGCCTTGAGCAGCATACTACCTTCACCTAAGATGATACCACAATATAAACAAAAAATGATTGATTTAAACAATTGGGTTAGTTTCTGGTGTCATTCTAAGGGGATCCAGTACCTGTAAGCCTGGAATACATGGTAGACAGAGAACATTGCTTTGCTAGAGATGGTCTTCATCTATCATCGCTAGGATTTTGGTCACTGGCTAAGGCTCTTGCCTCCCCCATAGTGCCTTTTTTAGGCAATGTCAGAACAACAAAATTCCCAATGTAAAAATATCTTCAAAAAGCATCTTCAAGGTTATGCTGCTAGTAAGAGTCTAAACCTAAAACTGCACTTACTGGAAGGAGCCCTCACCTTAGAAGATGTTGACATCTGTGCAGTCACAGAGACTTGGTTTATGGCCATGGAAAGCACTCCGGCCATACCGGGTTATAATGCCTTCCACACATTCAGACCACAAATGAAAGTGCGAGAACTAAAGAAAGCGGAATATCAATATTCATCAATGATAAATACACCTCTAGATTGGTTAAACAAAACAATTCTCTTGAACTAATCCAGGTCCAACTGACTGTAGGTAAGACCCCTTTTCAAGTTATTGCCAGTTATAGGACCCCCTCTATGAACCAGGATATCCACAAGGCATTCTTGGATCTACTTGAATCGCTCAGGATACAACCCATCACCCTGGTTTTAGGTGACTTTAACTACCCATCCATAGACTGGGTAAAGTAAAAGTGTACTAACACTTTTAGGGTCATAGGATTATAGGAGGTTACTAAGCTATTGGTCCTGAGGCCATTATAAGCCTAGCCAAGAGTTTAGCCCATGTTTAGACAAGTCAGCACCCAGAGCCCCTGTTCAGCAGGGACCCAGGTGGAATCCCAGGAGGGTATTTTCTGTTTCCCATCCAGTTATCCAGGTTGTGCTTAAAACGGGATAATGAGGTACTCTGCTTCACATGAACAGGGAGTCTATTCCACAGATGGGGGAGTCTCTGTGACACAAATCTGTCCTGCCAATAAGACCTATTGATATCACAGACCAGGTTGAGGTCACATGAACGGGTTGCTCGAGTGAAGCTTGACTTGCGGATATACAGTAGTCCCATCAATGTGGGTTTGAGATTGCTTTGTATGCCAGACAGAGGTCACCTCTGAGGAGTCTGCATGAAACTAAGTAGAGGGACTGGGCTTTTACCCTATTTGTGTAGGGTAGAAGTTTAAGGCCCTGGATTCTCCTGGTGAGGAACCTCTGTCTCCAGCTGCTGCATGTGCTTTGCAAGGTACATGCTAAAGGGGGCACTGAACTCAATAATTGGCCTTATAAGGGAAGAATACAGGGATGTTATGACCTGTTTGTCCCTGGATGAGATACACTTACTTATGAGGAGGGCTGTGTAGAAAGCTTTCCGTACAATGGAAACAACATGGTGGTCAAAAGTCAGGTTGCTATCAACCTGGGTGCCCAAATCCCTCACTACTGATTATGTACTTAGGATGTTGTTATTAATGTGATAATATGTAGGGATGTCACTCTCCCCAAAGGGGATGATGATGCAATTTTTGGCATTCAGCTTGAGGCCATGTTTCTGGCAGCAGTCATTTGTTTGGGTGAGACCCTCTTGGAGGACATCCACATCACTTGGGGAATTGATGACTGCACCCAGCTTGCAGTCATCTGCAAACTTGGTCAGCCAGAGTCCACTGGTTTTGCCCTGCACCTTACAGAAGTATATCACGAATAACAGAGGCCCCAAGACTGAACCCTGGGGTACGCCACTCATAACGGATCTACTGCTTGAGATGGCTTCCCCTATTTTGAGTAGGTGGGTTCTGTCAGTGAGCCAGTTTGCTACCCATCTGGTAACATAAAGATTGATGCCTAACTGAGAGAGTGTATCTACTATGCCCGAGTGGAGAATAGTGGCGAAGGCTTTGGCCAGGTCAAGGTAGGTGGTGTGCACCATCTTCCCCTCTTCCATGGCTTTGGTGACTGTCTCAAAGAAGTCGACCAGAATTAACAGACATGAGCTTCCCCTTGACAAAGCCAAACTGTGTGGGGTCGAGTGTTTGGAGGTTGTCAATGCCCCTGTTAATGAGGTCCATGACAATCTATTCCATGGCCTTGCAGATCAGGCTAGTTAGGCTTATGGGTCTATAATTTCCTGGATCAGTGGATGCTCAACCTTTGTGTAAAGGGATGACAGTGGCTGTCCTCCACTCAGCTAGGACAAAGCCGGTATTCAGGCTTTGGTTGAATAGGGTCCAAACCACACTGTAAAAGCAAAATTAATCCAAACAACAAAGCCAGAAGATTTTTCCTTTTATTAAAAGACACAAGAACCTCTCTAGCGCCTTGGCTTATCAGCCTTCCAAGAGATAATGCAAACAGAAAAAAGCATCTCTTATAAAGATACATCAATTTCAATAAAATCCACCAATAAAACAATTAACCAATTTTTATCAGCACTTTACAATAAAAACTTCCAATTACATTCCTGGTTTAATCCACCAGGAGTTAAAGTGTTATACTTTAAAATAAAAACTGCTTCCTTAGACAGTAATTTGTTTTTTAAACAAACTGTGTTTGTTTCTGAAACTTGTTCCAAAATACTGCCTTTTAAACCTTTACATGACCCACCATGCATTTCATTAAAATGAAGGGCTACAGGACTTTCTAATTTCTTATTCTTAATATCACGAATATGCTCTTGTAGCCTAACCTTGAAAGACCTCTTACTTTCACCAATATAAAATAAATTACATGGACATTTAAGAGCATAAATAATACCCACTGCATTACAGGTATACTCTATTACTGGTTTATATTTTATACCATTAATTTTATCAAAATATTTCGCTACAAATGGACAAACAGAACAATTTCCACATGCCCAGGTACCCACCCTACTAATTTCATAACTTATATTAGTGCTCGGTAAACAGAAACTAGCGTGAACTAACATATCCTTTAGATTACATCCTCTCTTAAAAGAAATCAGAGGTGAATGCCACACATTATTCAATTTATATCTTCCTTCTCTCAAAAATGGCCAATAATATTTTATAGCTATAATATCATCAGAAAGTACATTATATGGGGGCGTGGCCAAGGATGAACACAGGATAGCAGCAGATTTCTTCAGCTCCACCAATTTCATTACACTGACAGGAATTAATTACTTAAAAAATTAATTTTTGAAGTAATTTTCTTTCTAAATATGTTTGTTTTATATAGTTCTTAAACTATATCTAAAAAAGAAAGGAAATCTTAACAATATTCCTGTCAGAAATCACTTTGGAAATTTTCCTGTCAGTTTATCAGTCTGAAATGAGTTCCATTAAGACAAATTCTCAAGACTCCAGCATCAAGAAAGAACTTCAGTCTCTGATAATTATAATCCAGCAACTTACTGCTAAGATGGATAAAATGGATACTAAAATAGACACCTTCATAGAAAAACTACAAAACAAATAGACTTGTTACATATAGACCTGCAACAACAGAAGATCCAGATGACAGGCATAGAAGAAGCTGTGAATGACATGGAAAATAGAATACAAGAAGAGGAAATCAACATTGAGTTTCTGCTGAAACAAAATACACATTTACAAACAAAGCTGGATGACCTGGAAAATAGATTGAGGCGCAATAACATTAGGATTTTTGGACTGCCAGAAAATATTGAAGGTAACAATATTACTTCTTTTTTAACAACATGGCTCCCTAAAACTTTAGACTTACCAGAAGCATTCTCTTTTGGTATCGAAAGAGCACATAGATCTATAGCTAATACTAACTCTAACAAAAACTATCCTAGATCAGTTATAGTTAGATTTCTATCATCTTTTGATAAAGAGATGGTTCTTAAATCTGCTTGGGCTAAAGCTCCTGTTAAGATTAATGAGACAACTGTGCGTTTTGATAATGACTATTCTTCCATGGTAATAGCTAAAAGAAAAGTTTTTCTGCCACTAATAAGTGAGCTTAAAAAAGCACAGTTTAAAACATACCTTCTGTTTCCTGCCAAGCTTAAAATCTTCCTTCCTGATGGTCCTAAAATTTTTGATGACTTAGACTCTGCCTTACTGTTTATCAAAAAAATAAGATTTTGGATAAAATAGAAGAAATGGAATGGGCTAGTCCTTCATTAAAGAGACTGGCAACTGAAACTTCGTGGAAGACTTCAGAGAAGAAGAAGAAGAGACTAAAAAACAAATGATCTGTTCTATGTTTTTTTTTCTCTCATCATTTTATTTCATTATTAATCTTTTTAAATATAGATCCTGCATTTCCAAGAAGCAACAAATATTTTGAAAAAGATTTAATCAAAGTTATTCTCTGTGTGCAAAGAAATGTTTTGTTTCATAACTAGTCAAAATATCTGAGATTTAATGGCAAGTTGTGATTCAACTTGTTTCTCTTTCTGAAAAGGAGAAGTAAGGTCAGTAATTTGATACATTTTTTCTTTATCTTTTTTTTTTCTTCTCCTTTTCTTCTTTTCTTTGTTTAAACAATGACATTCTATTTAGATTATGTAGTGGGTAAAGGGTGGGGGAGGGCAGGGAGAGAAGAGTAATGAAAATATGATTAATAGAATAATAACATATTTATTCCTTGTAAAAAGTTTATATGTTCTTCAAATGCTATTCCTAATTATACTTTCTTGATTACACTGCTTATGCTTGTTTGTAAATAATCTGTCATGCTTTAACTAACACTAATTAGAACTAAATAATAGTAAATAATGTTTTATTTTTAACTCTATTAATATAAACAGTAAGTAATATTCCATTGTATATACTTCCTATAGCTTTCTCTTACATTTTTTTTATTTCTGCCTTACACCCTTTTACTTCCTGCTCTCTTTTTCTTTTCTTTATTAATATATAGAAATGCTTTTGATCATATAGACACAGTAAATAATAAGATTTGCATAAAATTGAGTTGGGACAAAAATATTGAGTTTTATTACTTATTAATAATTTTGGGCTTAATTTCACTTACATAGAGGCTGTAATAACATGTAAAATACATTGTGAAGGTTTTGTCATGTTTAGATGCATTTACACTGCTAAATGAATGTTTGTCACTAGTTTTTAATAAGTTTCCCGCCAAAATGTTAAGAGAGACAATCTGGGATGTGGGCTGTCTCATGCACAGTGTCCATGAGCTACTTCAAAAGCTTCAACTCTCAGAATTCTCACAGAGAAGCTGAAAGCAGCTAGTCTCACCTTTGACCTAGATATCACACTGACACATCACAGATTCAGAAGTGACACTCTACCAGGAAATAGAAATGATACAAATGCAACTATGTGAAGGAAAATGAACTCTTTAACATCTAAATGTGAGTTATTTTATATAATTACTTAAATATCTATGTTATAATTCATAAAATATGTCAGTTATAATGAGTTTAAATGATACAGTTTCTTGTAGTAAGTAAATGTCTTATTTTAGAAGGCATAGAAAATGAAACATTTACTCAAATGTTTTTGAAAATCTACTAAACAGCAGCTTAATAATCTGTGTTAAAAACTTATGTTCCAAACATATACATTACTATAACTCATTTAATTCATCTGATTGACAAGCATAAATAATTTTATAACTCTATACTGGAAGAAATTGTCATGTGATATATTTTAAAGCAGTAGTATAGCATGGTTGTAAAATCTGGTTACTAAAATGTGTTTGCTGTGCATTATTTTGTATAAAGCAGACATATTTATTGTAGGGACAGCAAGTAAGATGGTGCTCAGTAAGGACACAACTCAGTGAGATCAGATATATATATGTGTGTGTGTGTGTGTGTGTGTGTGTGTGTGTGTGTGTGTGTGTGTGTGTGTGTGTGTGTGTGTGTGTGTGTGTGTGTGTGTGTGTGTATGTGTGTGTGTGTGTGTGTGTATGCATATGTATATATATATATATATATATATATGTGTGTGTGTGTGTGTGTGTGTGTGTGTGTGTGTGTGTATGTATGTATATATATATATATATATATATATATATATATATATATATATGTGTGTGTGTGTGTGTGTGTGTGTATGTGTGTATATATATATATATATATATATGTGTGTGTGTGTGTGTGTGTATATATATATATATATATATATATATATATATATGTGTGTGTGTGTGTATGTATATATGTATATAAGTGTTTCTGAGAATCTGCATAACTATGCAGTATGATTTATAACAATTTCTATGAATACAATATTTTATTCTATTGACAATAATGAGTTTGAGTAAATGCTCATATACAAGCAATTCAAGGTTTTTTTGGAAGCTGTTAATTGCATTTACATGACAGAAAATAGATGCATCTTAATATATGTAATGTCTGAATCATATTAGCCAAAAGTTTTTGATTTAAATGAATGTTAGAACTTATTTTTCTCTCCTCTTGATTTCTAACATCAAGATTATTTGAATGCTATTTGAATACAGGTGTTTTATATTACATGGATGTATATAGTAGTATGAACAGTTTAAAAAAAAAAAAAAAAAGGTTTATTTTAGTTTATATGATGCTGTTTTACCAAATGTGTAGTCTTGTCTTGCTAGATAATTGAATTGAAAACTGTTAACCTCAGTTAAATATAACTAGTATTAAATTGATAAGGTGGTAGCTGAGGTACTGCTGCTTAGGGTAGGGGTTAACTTGAGTGGTAAATACTACTCTAAGTTGGAGTTTATAACTCCAGGCTGGATGCAAGGTTTAATCCTTACATTATTTTCACTTGTTCATTGTTATGTGTATATAGTTTTGACATCCACAATATATTTTGTACATTCATTGTCACTACAAACAAAATTGAATCCTATACGAAATCCCATAAGAGATTCAATAAATACAGCTATATTTAAAGGTACACCTAAAGGAGGAGATGTAACATTACTTATCTTGTTATTTGTTATTTTGATCATAAGATTCTTAAGTTTTAAAAATGCCAAATGACATCTTTAAAAGGAATTTCTTTAAACATTAATGGATTGAATAATCCATGTAAAAGGGCAAGCCTAATAAGATACATTAATTTACATAAGGCCAACTTAGTCTTCCTGCAAGAAACCCATCTCTTGAAAAAAGATATTGATAAACTAGCCACAAACAAATATACAGTATTGGTTAGTTCAGAGCACACTCAGAAAAAAAGAGGAGTGGCTATTTTATGGAATAAAAGTATGCCCATTCCTAAAACCATTACGTCTTATCAGGATGACAAAGGAATGTTTTGTATGGTTACAATACAAATTAATGGGAAGACTTACACTTTAATTAATGTATATTGGATACCTGGAATTGGTATTAATACAGTGAAACATCATCTTGATAAGATCATATCATTCTCTATAGGAGATATTATTTTAGCTGGTGACTTTAATTGTATACTACATGAAAGTGATACTACCACTATAAGGAAAAGAAGAATTACATCTAATGCAAAACATTTAAATGATTTTGCTAATTCTTATCATTTGAATGATATTAATAATCAGATAGATTCAAAATCATTACCATACACCTTTTTTTCTAACAGATACAAAACTTATTCAAAAATAGATAGGGTCATTATTTCTAACCAGATGGTAACAGATTTAATTAATTCCAAAATCATTTCATGTCCTATATCTGATCATAATTCAATTGATTTTGAATTCATGATAAAAAATACTCATAATGTTCAGATCAAAAGGATACCAGCATACTTAACTCAACTAAAAGACTATAAAGAATATATACTTTCAGAAGTAAAACATTTTTTAGACATAAATAATACTCCTGAGGTCTCCATTGTTTATGTTTGGGGTGCCTTAAAATCATATCTATATGGACAAAGTATCAGATGGTATAATAATAAAAGGAAATCTTGGGATAAGGAATTGTTAGATATTCAAAGTAAATTAGACTCTTATAAACATAATAATAAAGAAAATATTATGGACAAGAAAGTTATTGAAGAAATAAACAAACTAAATGAGAAATACAAAGAAATTTTAACTCATAAAGTTAAAATAACTTTAGAGAAATACAAGTTTTTGTCTTATTCAATAAGCCCCAAATACTTACAAAGACTTAAAAATAAAACAAAAAGGTTGAATAAACAAAACCATATCAAAGAAATCTTTTCTCTAAGGAAAAGAAGAATGTTTCTAGTATACCAGAAATACTAGATGAATTTAGAAATCACTTTCACAAAATTAACCATAATAACATTAACATGGAACCTAAAGATAAAATAAAGGAGTTTATAACCACAAACATGAATAAAAAGCTTAATAAACAACAGATTAAACTATTGGACAAAAGTATTACATATACAGAGGTTATTACACAAATAAATAAGCTTAAATCAAACAAAGCACCGGGTAATGATGGTATTATACCAGAGATATATAAAATCCTTTCTAAAAGTACATATTCATTAATACATAAGGTTTTATTTTGGCCCAAACAGAGTTAATAACCCCCCCATCTTGGCAATATACATTTATTTCGCCAATTTTAAAACCTAATAAAGATCCAACTAGATGTACTTCATATCGGCCCATCTCATTACTTAATGTTGATTATAAAATGTTTATGAGTATCTTTGCTGATAGACTGAAGACAATCATTCCCGGCATTATAGATATAAATCAGACAGGCTTCATTGTAAATAGAAATACTTTTGATAATATAAGAAGAACTTTAACATTAATAGATTTTGCAAATAGGAAAAAGAAAGATTTAACACTTACTAGTCTTGATATAAGTTCAGCATTTGATTCAGTAAATTGGGACTATCTGTTTACCTTAATGAAGTGCACAAACTTCTCAGATGCATTTGTAAATCTAATTGAGCATTTATACAAAGGAACGTTGGCTTATATTAAGGTAGGAACATATGTTTCACAAAAAATACCCATTCTTAAAGGTACAAAACAAGGATGTCCACTTTCTCCACTATTATTCACTTTAGTAATGGTGCCTTGGGCTAATTTGATCAGAAACAGTACTGACATAGAGAGTTTTGAAATAGATGAAAATACAACATCCAAAATTCAACTTTTTGCAGATGATGTTCTAATTACATCAGCAGGATCTAATTCTTCTATGCAGTCTCTATTTGATAACATGATGAATTTTAAAAGTATTTCTGGTTTAATATTCAATGAAGAAAAAACTAAAATACTACCTATATATACACGAAAAATATTCTCATTAGTGATTTTACTAAATATGTACCCAATTCAGGTCAGATAACTTATTTAGGCATAATACTATCTAAAGATATTAAATCTATTATATATAATAATTATAATACCTGTTTTCTTAATATACAAAATCTTTTTAATACCTGGAATAATATGTTTTTACTATGGAGGAGAGACTTACAATTATTAAAATGATAATATTCCCAAGATTTTATACTTAATACAATCAATAATACTTCCACCTACAAAAATAATTATCAAGAAACCGAATACACTAATGTTAAATTTCCTATGGGCACCTAATAGACCTAGGATTGCATTAAATAAACATACTAATAGCTGGTCTCAAGGGGGTATTTCTTTTCCAGACTTTAATTTATATACTATCTCTTCTATTGTAAAAGTTATTACTTTATTAATAGATCAGTCATATGTCGCAAAATGGAAAGATTATTGGGAGCTAATTAGTATGCACTTCATGAAAATCTCCTTAACACATAAAAATATGATTGTAAATAACTCCATGTTATGGTTACTAAAGGAATTTTGTACTTCACCTATTACACCTAAACATATGGTTTGTTACCCATTAAATATTATTATTAGTTATCGTAACTTTATATTCATGCACTCTAAGTATAGGGAATGGAATTTTATTGTATTCCCTATAATGTATACTCAGGGTATGTTTTTGTCATCTACTTCTGAAGGAACTCATTTAGCTATAGATAATGATCTAAAGTACTGGTATCAGTTGATATCTGATAATAAAGTTAAAAATCTAGATTTCGTAAAACAAGAATTTGATCTAAGAGAAACTTGCTGGTTAGAGGTTCAGACCTTTAGACAACATCTCATTAATAAAATAGATCTAATGTCTATAACAGTTAAAGAATCTATTCCAACACTGATTGATTACTTGATATTAAATTTACAACATAAAGTTTCTGATAAAGGTAAACTTTCATACATACATAAAATTATTAGACAAGAAACTTTTTACAGTGGAGATTCATACTGGAATTATTTCACTTCTATTAATGGGGACCCACCAAATCAACAAGATAAACAATATATATTGGAATCTGCTTATAGAACTACGTCTTCCATTGTCTGGAGACTTTATACATGGAAATTTTTACATAGATCTTTTATACACCTTTGATGATGAATAAAATAAATAATAAAGATAATTTATGTAAGAGATGTAATGTAGAAATTAATGCTGACTGGGCTCATATGTTTTATGACTGTATAAAATTGAAAGAATACTGGAAGTCAATTAATGAATTTTGCAGGCTCTTTTACAGATAATTTCATTATTTCTAAATCTCTTATATTATTCAACACACCTGTACCTCAAAGTGTTAAAAAGGTTAAGCTTCCCTTGTTATGGTCTATTCTAGCAGTGGCTAGGAAAATAATAACTAGAAATTGGATTTCAGATACACCTCCTTCGTTCAATGAATTTAAAAATGTTATGAATATAGTGTGCCATATGGAAATAAACACAATTAGGACAAGAACAAATAGAAAAAATCTTATTATATTGTATGGGATAATTTACAAAATTTGTTAAACAAATTTTAATTTCAATAGCATGGTATTTTAGTTTAATTAATTGATCTGATTGTAGTGGATGTCTTTGTAAATACTTTAGTTGTTTTGTTGAATATTATAATAATACCTATTTTTAATTACTTGTATAAAATTGTTTATGATATTTCTCTTATATGTTAAAACAATAAACCTGTTTTGAAAAAAAAAAAAAAAGAATACATTATATGATGTGACAAAATACATTTTATTACATGTTGGATTTGATATTTCATGAGATGGATTATTATTATATTGATTCTTATTTTTAGTATCCATTTCTTTAGAGCATCATTGTTCTAAGGCTTTTCTAATTACTTCTACTGTATATCCCCTATTTCTAAACATCCAACAAGAATTTAAAATTTCACTCTCAAAGGTAATGGGCTCATTACAAAGCCTGCTAACTCTCAATAGTTCCCCATATGGTAAAGAATTCACAATATGTGCCGGATGGCAACTACGTCCATCCAAAAATTGTCCACCATCACCAAATTTTCTATGTATACTAGTGTTAATTTTTCCTTGTTCAACATTTCCTTTTAATATTAAATCTAAAAAAATAACTGAATATGTAATGGGATACTATCTCGCCTACATTCATAACTGATGGGTTCGGAGCCGATCCGTCGGCTCCGACTTGGCCACTATACACTAGAACGAAGTCTCTCATTGGCTGGGCTACCCCTTATCCCATAGTGCACCATGCCTGCTTCCCTAGATCTCGTTTGCCGCTTTTCTAGCCAGACGTGGTCTCGACATGGCTGGAGCTAAGTGTTTTTTTCTTGACCTTTTGGTCTTTTTGGTCTAGGGTTTCTGTCAGAATTTAAACAAACAGCTGTTTTAACAGCTTTGTGAGCATAGATCGTCGGCTCCGACCAGTCCGTCGGACCCGACAGCTAAGAAACAAGGGTCGACTTCTTTTTCCTCGGCTCCAATGGCTATGGAGCCGATGGCTGAGGGGTCTGCCTCGGTGCTTCTTCCCTCGGCTCCATTGGTGTCGGAGCCGCAGGTTAGTGCATCGAGAGGCCAATCACCTACTTCGGCTCCTTTGGTCTCGGAGCCGTTGGAGGTGTGCAGCTCAGACTCTTCCCCCTCGACTCCGGAGCCTCCTTCGGCACCAACACTGTTGCAAGCGGTCCCGGTCTCGGGTCCTATAGTGCTGGAACCCTTTCGGAGCCGATCCCCTGCTTTATCGGAGCTGAGGCAGAAGTCTTCTTGGCCCCAATCTGTTTCCTCCAAATCCTCTAGGTTGTCGGATTCGGATTTGGATAGGGTTATCCAGAGGCTGTTCCAGTCCCCAGTTTTTACTAAAATGATCTTGGCTCCAGCCCATGCGACTTCGGAGCCGATTCCACATCCCATGCATCTGATTCCTCCTCTGACCTCCTTGGAGCCGTTGGAGTCGGTGCAGGTAGAATGCAGCGGAATCGTCCAGTCGGAGCAGGGACCCCCTCAGAGTTTCTCTGCTCCGACCTTCATTCCTACCCTGTCCTCGGTGTCAGGGCTTGCTACCGGGTCTTCCTCGGCGGGGGCCGAGGGCAACACTGTGGAGCTCGCCTCTTCGATGCCCAGTCTTCCCCTCGGAGCATCGGCCGCAGGTATTCCCGGTACCACCGTGGTCTCTCAACTGCTTTTCTAGTGGCAATAACTTCTGCTAAGCGTGTTTCGGAGCTTCAGACTCTCTGTTCTTCTCCTCCTTATTTGATTTTTCACAAAGACAGAGTTTCCCTTAGATTGAATCCATCCTTTTTGCCTAAGGTAGCGTCCCCTTTATGCATTCAGCAATCATTGGAGCTCCCAGTTTTCTTTCCAAATTTCTCTAATAGAGCAGAATATACCTTCCACCAGTTGGATGTTCACAGGCAACTGCGTTTTTACTTGGATAGGACCACTCAGACACGAAAATCTGACCAACTGTTTGTGTCCTTTGCGGAGAATAGGTTAGGTCTACCAGTTGCCAAAACCACCATTGCCAAATGGATTAAGGATTGCATCTCTTTCATTTATTCCCAGTCAGGCAGAGAGGTGCCTTTCCCACTCAAAGCTCATTCTACCAGGGCTATGGCCACCTCTGTAGCTTTTCACTCCAAAGTTTCAATAGATGATATTTGTGCGGCTGCTACTTGGTCTTCTCCGCACACCTTCTTTTCTCATTACAAGGTTGATGTGGCTTCCCGAGGCAGAGCTTCATTTGGTTCTGCAGTTCTCAGGAGTGTGTTCCAGTGAGCCACCCAGGATTTAGGTGCTAGGGACGCTGTCCCATCAGTTATGAATGTAGGCGAGATAGGATTCCATTACATCTTTTAGTTATGTACTTACCATAACTTTGGATGTATGGGATCCATCTCGCCTACATTCATACATACCCACCCTCCTTCCCCCTACCTTTTGGATTTGGAGGAAATATTGATCTTGTTAAGCTCTCCTCTGGAAGGGCTCTGGTTGGTTACAGTTATTGGTATGTGTTCTGTACCTGTATGTATGTATGAAAGTGAACAAACAAGATCTGGGGAAGCAGGCGTGGTGCACTATGGGATAAGGGGTAGCCCAGCCAATGAGAGACTTCGTTCTAGTGTATAGTGGCTGAGTCAGAGCTGACGGATCGGCTCCGAACCCATCAGTTATGAATGTAGGCAAGATGGATTCCATACATCCAAAGTTATGGTAAGTACATAACTAAAAGTTCCACTTTGTAAACCTTCAAATTCTAAACCTAATTGATATCAAATAAAAGTCTGGTCTTGCTTCAGGTTAGCGCTAGGGTTGATAATAAAAATATGATCAGATAAAATAGAGAAAAAACTCCAGCGTGAGCAGGTACTAATCCTCGTAGTAATAAAATCCAGCAAAATGAATGCCAACAATGCAGATAATGCAGATAAAAATGATGTTTAACCCAAAACCAGTTAAAAAAGAGTCAGATAAGCACTTTTGCAGTGATGCTTCATCAGATCTATAACAACTTCATCAAATACTTCTGACAATATATATTAGATGTAATCAACAATTAACAAATTAAACAATCAATACAGAGTTCACAGGATTTTAAAGGAGTATGTACCTTTACAGTAAAAACTGTGTAAACTCTTGTAGTAGGAGTACATATACACACAACCAAGGTACAAATGTGTGAGAGCATATAAAAAATATATAAATAAATAAAATGCTAACAGGAACATGTGCCCTTACAATAAAAAATGTGTGCTTTTATAGTAGAAATACATGTGCACACAACCAAAGTGCAGGTGTGTGAAAGCATATAAAAATAAACATAGACAAATACATGAATAAAAATGCTATCAGCTATTATTAAAAAACATTAGATGAGTTTCAAATAAATAACAGTAAAGATTTTAAATTATTTAATATTCCTTCTCTGCCTCAGTTTAGGTTTAATTGAGGCTCTCTCATTTAAGCCACAACCTTTGTCTGCTTTTAATAATATTATCCACTCTGTTTCTTTTCCTTCTGTGTACGTTTTTATATCCCCACCTCTAGGGTTGGGGTGTATCACTTCCAGTACTTTGAACAAAAATACATGTTGTGCATTTGTCATCATAATATGCTTAGCTAGAGCATTATGTATCGTGCCCTTTTTCATATGATAAATATGTTCCCTCATTCGGTCTCTAAGTGGACGGTTGGTCTTGCCAACGTAGAATGAGGAGCATAACTGACAGGTGGCTAAGTAAACTACATGTGGTGTCATACAATCTGCTTTGGCAGTTATATGAGAGTGTTTCTGTAGATCTGGATGAAGAAAGTCAGGTGTACTATCTATATAGCAGCAGAAATTACAATGCCCACATGGTTTTGTGCAACCATCTCTCCTATTTATATGGCCATATGTGGAGTAACAAAGCTTCCTTTTTAAGTTATTTTTATTCCTGTATAGGAATTTTGGTTGGTCTCCAACTATTAGTTTAAGATCATCGTCCACATGCAAGATTTCCCAATGTTTACTAATTATTTCTCTAAGTTCTAAATAGTCAGCGGAGAAATATGTGGAGAATTTAACATATTGTGGGCATTCAATGTTCCTATCCAAGGTTGACTCTAATTCTTGTGGTCCAAAATACGGTAGTCCTTTAGTGGACCTTAATTCTGATATATCATTCAAATGTCTATTAATTTCTGTATTACTATAGCCTCTTGTTGAAAGTCTATCTTTCAAATCATTCAATTCGGTTTCAAAACCATCATCTAAAGCTATAGCATTTTATTTATTTATATATTTTTTATATGCTCTCACACATTTGTACCTTGGTTGTGTGTATATATACTCCTACTACAAGAGTTTACACAGTTTTTACTGTAAAGGTACATATTCCTTTAAAATCCTGTGAACTCTGTATTGATTGTTTAATTTGTTAATTGTTGATTACATCTAATATATATTGTCAGAAGTATTTGATGAAGTTGTTATAGATCTGATGAAGCATCACTGCGAAAGCGCTTATCTGACTCTTTTTTAACTGGTTTTGGATTAAACATCATTTTTATCTGCATTGTTGGCATTCATTTTGCTGGATTTTATTACTATGAGGATTAGTACCTGCTCACGCTGAGGTTTTTTCTCTATTTTATCTGATCATATTTTTATTATCAACCCTAGCGCTAACCTGAAGCAAGACCAGACTTTTATTTGATATTTGTTATAAAATTTTGTTCTTGTGGACAGGGGCAGGATGCGTTATACTTCCTGATGGCTGATATCGAATTAGATTATGTTCCCAGAGATGAATATCGTGGAAACGAGGCTACGCAGAACAACGCTATTGAACAGAGGTTTCAGCAGTATCTCAAAGGAACTAGTAATACTTCCTGGTTCCTCGATGCTGAATCAACAGCTACTAATGCTTCAGGGCAAAACATTGATTCTAACAAGTTATACGCTCTACTGGAAGGAGCGGAAAAGAGCTTTATGAAGCTCAAGAGACTACAAATTCAAAGGGTACATTTCCAACTGTGTTTAGACCGGAACATAATACCAAGGGGATTACGCGTGTTTACTATGCCTAGTCAAGGCAGGGACTACCCCGAATTGCTGGCTCAATGGCAGCGTTTAAATATGGAGGTGAGTCGCAAATATTTAAGGCTGCTGATTGACTTCTTTAAACCTGAGGAGGCCAAGTTAACTGAAGAAATTATTGATAAGCAGCGTTTATTATTTAATGACTTTCCATCTGAAATTGTACTCCCTCTTTTTGAAAATATGTTAGACAGTATTTCAGCTTTCGAAAGAAAGCTTTATCAGCAAAAATGCCATAAAGTCATTAGGGACACTAATGATTTTAAATATGGTCATGTCTTCATGTGGCCTAGGTTTAATTCAAATGAAACAACTATGTTGCCGACAGATAATGTTGGTAATAATAATGGAGTCGTGAAGCAGGATAAACCTGCCAACAAGAATGTAAATAATAATGCTAATGTTTTAGAGATAAGAGCAAATACGAATTGTATTGTTACTGGAATAGAGACTGAAGGAATTTGTCAGTCTGAATTACCTACTTTGAATCAACCTGATATTACTGACACACATAATAATACCACAACCACTGATCATAGTAATGACTCCACTGATGTTATACACTTAGTACATACTGCTGTAAGCACTAATACTAATTTATATCCAGATGTAAGGGTGGCTAATGATATATCCATACAGCAACAGGATAAATTTAAACATTTACACCACAATAATGGACCTGTAGTTAGACCGAAAACAGCCATTACACATTTAGCCCCCACCCCCAATGAACACCCTCAGTTGTCTTTTCCTCTGCCAGTGAGACCGGAGAAAAATACGTACCGTTCCCGATCCATGAGTAGAGGGAGACAGAAGAGGAAGTTATCGGAGGAATACACACCCCAGAAGACACTGAGGAAAATGTGGACAGGCAAACGTTAGTCCACAACATTTCAAATACTACATTAACTAAAGATGAAGTTTTATTATTAAATAAAGGATTACATTTTATCCCCAGATGTCAGAGTCAGTTGACAAACACTGTTATGGACCTCAAGTTATTTTGTAGAAATGTAATGTTGAAATTCATGTATAAAGACTCTACTCAGAGGAACACTGAGTTCAAATTTAAAAACTTAAGTGAATTCATACCCACAAATCATCCCCTACTTGAAGCATACATGAAACTCACCGAGGAAGAGTTACATAGCTATTATGGGAATAGAACAATCAACAAATCATATCACAAGAGAGATAATCTCACATACAGAGAAAGAGCAAGCCTTAAGAAGTTATAAAATGATTCAAACATTATTGTTAGACCTGCCGACAAGGGTGGCAAGATAGTTGTGATGGATGTGTCCGATTATACTGAACGGATGATGTCTATGCTGAGTGATGATTTTTATGAAAGAACTACATTGCAGAATATAGAGCACACTATTAGATATGTACAAGATACGATCCATGATGTGTTTATGGGCCAATTAATAGATAAAGACCTGTACGGATATCTTATCACTCCATCTCCAACTATACCAATTATACATGGCCTCCCAAAAATACATAAAAATCCGGCAAACCCTCCTATGAGACCAATAGTATCAGGTCGAGGTTGGGTAACAGAGCATTTGTCTGTTTATGTTGAAAAGCACCTTAGGCATGTTTTGAACAACAACAGTGTTGTCTTAAAGGACTCTAAACAATTTCTACTTGAGTTATACGACTGTATTAAAGATACAATGATTACAATGGATTATATATTTGTTACATTTGATATACAATCTTTATTCACAGTCATACCAAATGATCTAGGGTTGACATATGTTACTGAGTACTTGAAGGAACATAGTAATTATTCACCTGTACGAATTGATTTAATAACATATTTTCTAGAGTTAATTCTGGAACATAATTTGTTCATGTTCAATGACTATATTTATAGACAAAAGGACGGCGTAGCTATGGGCACGCCATGTGCCAATAGGTATGCCAATATGTTTCTGGCCTACTGGGAAGAGCATATTCTATTCCGGGAAGAGTCATTTGAACAGCATGTCATCTTTTATCGACGCTTTGTCGATGATTTATTTATTCTGTGGAAAGGTACATTAGAACAACTCCACTTGATGTATACTACTATGAATAATCTTACAACCTGCCTTAAATTCACTATGAAATGCTCACAATATAGAATAGAGTTTTTAGATATGTACATTGAAAGACTTGACAACAACCTTATTAATACAGGTGTTTATCGGAAAGGTTGCTATAGTAATAATTTACTACTTAGATCGAGCATGCACCCTCCCTACGTCTTCAGGAATATTATGAGAGGCCAAGCCATCAGAGCCTCTAGGTTGAATCCTTTAGATGATGGTTTTGAAACTGAATTGAATGATTTGAAAGATAGACTTTCAACAAGAGGCTATAGTAATATAGAAATTAATAGACATTTGAATGATATATCAGAATTAAGGTCCACTAAAGGACTACCGTATTTTGGACCACAAGAATTAGAGTCAACCTTGGATAGGAACATTGAATGCCCACAATATGTTAAATTCTCCACATATTTCTCCGCTGACTATTTAGAACTTAGAGAAATAATTAATAAACATTGGGAAATCTTGCATGTGGACGATGATCTTAAACTAATAGTTGGAGACCAACCAAAATTCCTATACAGGAATAAAAATAACTTAAAAAGGAAGCTTTGTTACTCCACATATGGCCATATAAATAGGAGAGATGGTTGCACAAAACCATGTGGGCATTGTAATTTCTGCTGCTATATAGATAGTACACCTGACTTTCTTCATCCAAATCTACAGAAACACTGTCATATATCTGCCGAAGCAGATTGTATGACACCACATGTAGTTTACTTAGCCACCTGTCAGTTATGCTCCTCATTCTATGTTGGCAAGACCAACCGTCCACTTAGAGACCGAATGAGGGAACATATTTATCATATGAAAAAGGGCACGATACATAATGCTCTAGCTAAGCATATTATGATGACAAATGCACAACATGTATTTTTGTTCAAAGTACTGGAAGTGATACACCCCAACCCTAGAGGTGGGGATATAAAAACATACACAGAAGGAAAAGAAACAGAGTGGATAATATTATTAAAAGCAGACAAAGGTTGTGGTTTAAATGAGAGAGCCTCAATTAAACCTAAATTGAGGCAGAGAAGGAATATTAAATAATTTAAAATCTTTACTGTTATTTATTTGAAACTCATTTAATGTTTTTTAATAATAGCTGATAGTATTTTACTTATTTATTTGTCTATGTTTTTATTTTTTACATGCTTTCACACACCTGCACTTTGGTTGTGTACACATGCATTTTTACTATAAAAGCATACATTTTTTATTGTAAAGGCATATGTTCCTGACAGCATTTCATTTATATATATTTTTAGATGCCTTCACACATTTGTACCTTGATTGTGTGTATATGTACTCCTACTACAAGAGTTTACACAGTTTTTACTGTAAAGGTACATATTCCTTTAAAATCCTGTGAACTCTGTATTAATTGTTTAATTTGTTAATTGTTGATTACATCTAATATATATATTGTCAGGAGTATTTGATGAAGTTGTTATAGATCTGATGAAGCATCACTGCGAAAGCACTTATCTGACTCTTTTTTAACTGGTTTTGGATTAAACATAGTTTTTATCTGCATTATCTGCATTGTTGGCATTCATTTTGCTGGATTTTATTACTACGAGGATTAGTACCTGCTCACGCTGGGGTTTTTTCTCTATTTTATCTAAACCTAATTGGTTAGAATTCAACAAATTCACAAAATTAGTTATAAACTCCATACCTCCATTACACAAAAAAATAAAATCATCTATAAACCTAAAATAATGAATCACATATTTAATAAAAAAAAATCTAACCTATACAAAAAAGTAACTTCAAAATAACCCATAACCAAATTAGCATACATGGGGGCAAAAGGTGCCCCCATGGCCGTACCTTGTATTTGCTGGTATACTACCTGGTTAAATTCAAAATAATTATTAACTAAACTAAAATAAATCAATTCTATAATATAATTTGACATTGGACTATGTCCAAAGAAAAATTCAAGAGCTTCTAAACCTATTGAATGTTTAATACAGGTATATAGACTCTTAACATCCAGTACTATCCAATAACATTCTTCCTCCCATGTTACATATTTAATTTTATCTAAAAAAATCAAAAGAATCCTTAATATAGGACTCTAAAGTTATCACAAATTTAGATAAATAATAATGTAGCATGATTCCAATATTGTGAGCCCGTTACCTTAGAGAGAGAAATGTTAAATTCTTGTTGGATGTTTAGAAATAGGGGATATACAGTAGAAGTAATTAGAAAAGCCTTAGAAAAATGATGCTCTATAGAAATGGATACTAAAAGTAAGAATCAATATAATAACAATTCATCTTATGAAATATCAAATCCAACATGTAATAAAATGTATTTTGTCACATCATATAATGTACTTTCTGATGATATTATAGCAGCTATAAAATATTATTGGCCATTTTTGAGAGAAGGAAGATATAAATTGAATAATGTGTGGCATTCACCTCTGATTTCTTTTAAGAGAGGATGTAATCTAAAGGATATGTTAGTTCACGCTAGTTTCTGTTTACCGAGCACTAATATAAGTTATGAAATTAGTAGGGTGGGTACCTGGGCATGTGGAAATTGTTCTGTTTGTCCATTTGTAGTGAAATATTTTGATAAAATTAATGGTATAAAATATAAACCAGTAATAGAGTATACCAGTAATGCAGTGGGCATTATTTATGCTCTTAAATGCCCATGTAATTTATTTTATATTGGTGAAAGTAAGAGGTCTTTCTAGGTTAGGCTACAAGAGCATATTCGTGATATTAAGAATAAGAAATTAGAAATTTTAATGAAATGCATGGAGGGTCATGTGAAGGTTTAAAAGGCAGTATTTTGGAACAAGTTTCAGCAACAAACACAGTTTGTTTAAAAAATAAATTACTGTCTAAGGAAGCAGTTTTTATTTTAAAGTATAACACCTTAACTCCTGGTGGATTAAACCAGGAATGTAATTGGAAGTTTTTATTGTAAAGTGCTGATAAAATTGGTTAATTGTTTTATTGGTGGATTTTATTGTAATTGATGTATCTTTATAAGAGATGCTTTTTTCTGTTTGCATTATCTCCTGGAAGGCTGATAAGCTGAGGTGCTAGAGAGGTTCTTGTGTGTTTTAATAAAAGGAAAAATCTACTGGCTTTGTCGTTTGGATTGATTTGGTTGAATAGGGTGCCTAATGGTGCTGCAAGTTCATGCCTGAGTTCATGAAGGATGCAGCCTGTGATGTTATCCGGACCCATGGAGGCTGTGTTTTTTGCATTTGAGAGGGCAGGGATGACCTGTTCTCTAGAGATGAGGGGTGGGGGGGGCAGGTACTCGGGATGTCCTGATTTACTGATGGGGGGACAGAGGAGTGAAGTTTTTGCTGAATCTGTCAGCCGGTAGATTGGCTATATCTACAGCATTGGTGTATGTGGTGTCCTTGACCACCAGTTCTGAACAGATCTGGGTGCTTCCTTTGAGATTACGGACATATGTGAAGAACGCCTTATGATTGTCTCTAGTAGATGTGGCCAATTTGGACATGAAGTTCGCTTTAGAGGATTTCACTAGTGCCCTATTTGCTTGTTCGGGCTAAGGAGAGATTGCTTCCAATTGGGCACCTGCTCCTTCTTGGTCCTGGACAGCAATTTTTTTCTTTTGTTATATAGTTTATTTATTGCAAATGTCCACCAGACAGGTTTACTCTGCAAGGATGATTTTGTCCTGTCAGGTATCCCTGATTCCATGCATCTATATAAATGCTTGTATAATACTTCTGTCTAGATTTGGACATTGGTGCCAGTTTCTACAGTGGGGGAGGGGGCTGTGAAGCTGTTTATACCATCCCTCAGGAGGTTGTAATCAGCTTTGGAGAAGTTTTTTTGTTTGACCCTAGCTAAAGTGGGGGGGGGGGGGTTGGGGAGATGGTGACTTTGAACATGACCGCTTTATGGTCAGATCTTACCAAGGAGGATGATACAGTAGGGTTACTACAGCGGTTATTCACGCTGGTTAATACCAAGTCCAAGATATTATCACCTCTTGTGGGGGTATCGACTAGCTGTTCCAAGGCATTTCCACTGATAAAATCGAGGAATCTCTGGGCATTTGTATTCTGGCATGAGTAGTTTTTCCAATCTATGGTTGGGTAATTAAAGTCACCCAGGATCTGAGTAAAGAGTTGAATCTTGATAGATTTGAAGAGGTCCAGATAGGTGGAGTGGGCATCTTGAGTCAAATTTGGGGGCCTGTGTCTAGCTATAATTTGAAAAGGGGTCTTGTCAATGGTTAACTGCACCTGGAGTGTCTCCTGTGTGTCATACTGTTTGACCAGCCTGGAGGTGTGTGTCTCTTTAATATATATTGAAACTCCACCTCCTTTGGCTTTGCTGCCCATATTTTGGGGTCTGAATGTATGATAGGATGAGTAACCAGGTAAAGCTGGGGTGCTCTCTGCAGATTTAATCCAGGTTTCTGTGACTGCACAAATGTCAGCATCTTCCAGGGTTAAGAATGCTTGTAATGAGTGCAGTTTCATGTCGAGACTCCTAGCATTTAGCAGCATGACCTTTAATTTGTGTTTTGTTGAGATTTTTTATGTTGTTAGTATTGACCTCATGACTTTTCCTAAAAAAAGGCACTATGGGGGAGGCAGGGGCCTTTGCCAGAAGCCTGAAGTCTAAATGAGACAGATGCGAGCCATCTCTAGCAAAACATCATGATCTGTTGATCATATCTTCCCAGGCTGTGGATCCCCCTGGAATGACACCAGAAACTAAGCCAATTGTTAAAGTCAATCATTTTCTGTTTGTATTGAGGCATCATTCTGGGCGATGGTAGAATGCTGCATAAGGCTAGGGACATACCTGCCTGGGACACATACTCAGTGAGCTCGATCATGTCTCTCTTCATATAGTCCAGGGAGGTACATCTCAAGTTATTCACGCCAACATGGACTATGACAGAGTCATAACAATATGGCGGTTCTTGGACTTCATCAACTCCACTGCCCTAGACCAGTTGGTTGACACCCTCACAAGGGTCCCTAACTTTCTGGATTTGGTGCTCATTAACATGGGTGATCATTGCACCACCCCATGTGTGTGACCCTCCCTAGTGAGGTTTGATCATACATTAGTCTCATTAGAAGTAACAAAACATCTGACCCCCCCCCCCATTAGCAGCAACTAGACTAAAAAACTTCTCCAATGCCAATTAAAATGTAATACTTGATGGTATTAATAACTTCACAGACCCTGCTCTCACTGATGGCATAGACACCTATACTGGGATTTACACCAATGCCTTGTATAAGCAGCTGTAAAAATGTATTGACTCAGCAGTACTTGATAGGACCAAAACAAGATCCTCAAGCCTGCCTGGTAGACATCTGCCATTAGCAGGTTGTACAATAACAGAAAGAAACTGCTGTCCAACAGTAGGAAGGAACAGTCTCTGAAGTGGAAGGATTCCCTCCTCGACTTGTAAAAGCAAATAAGACACCTTGTAAGGCATTCTAAAGCTAACTATGAATTCAAACAAAAATCCACAAATACAGCAGCATGGCTTCAGCTAGATAAAACTTTAATATTGACAAAGAACACACAGAGAAAAAAACAAGGTAGGTCAGTCCAAATTAGCCTCCTAAGCTAAGGATAACATAAGGCCTTCTTTATCAACATCAAAAATCTTACAGGGAAAAACCCAGATCTGCACAGAACTGGTTGTTAATGGCACCACAAATACTGAACCCGCAGAAATAGCTAACCTGCTAGCTGAAAGGTTCAGTGAAAACTTCTCCCCCCTGTCCCTGCCACATATACCCCAAAGCATCCCTGTCATCTGCCGTCCACCTAGTATCTCCAAGGAGCAGGTTGGAAACACTCTCTCCAAAGCCAAAAACACAGCCTTTATGGGACCTAATAGTATCCCAGGCTGCATTCTAAATGGATTAAAACAGGAACTAGCTACACTGCTGGGTACTCTTTTTACCCACAGTCTAAGCACTGGTTTTGTACTTGCTGAATGGAAAAAAAGCAGCCATCATCCCATTACATAAAGGAGGTGCCTCCACTAACCCTGGAAACTATAAACCCTAACCCTAACCAGCCTAATCTGCAAGGCTATGGGAAAGAATAATCAAGGTCCTTATCAAGAAAGATATAGGAGACCTCCAAATGCTCAACCTGACCCAGTTTGGTTTTGTTAAAAGGAGATCCTGCCCCTTGAACTTGGTGGACTTCTTTGAGACAGTCACCAAAGCCCTGGACAAAGGCAAATCCATGCATATGGCCTACCTGGACCTGGCCAAGGCCTTTGACATTATTCTCCATTCAGGCTTCATTGATAAACTCACCGAGCTGGAGATCAACCTGTATATTGTCAGGTGGGCTGTAAACTGGCTCACCGATAGAATGCACACAGTCAAAATAGGTGGCTCTACCTCCACCAGCAGACCCGTAACCAGGGATCGTTACTGGGGCCCCTATTGTTTGGACTCTACTACTTGGATGTACAGGCTAAAATAAAAGGCCTGTGGCTGACAAAGTTTGCTGATGATTGCAAACTGGGTGCACTTATAGAGTCCCCATATGATGTCAACATCCTACAAAAGGGACTTACACAGACAAATGACTGGTGCCAAAGTCATGAGCTAAAACCCAATGCATATTACCACATTAATAACAACACCCTAAGCACACAATCAGTGGTAAGAGATTTGGGCACACAGGCTGACAGAAAACTTTCCTTGGATCACCACATCTCCACAGTGGTAAAAAAGACTTTCTTTGTTGTCCACCTCATAAGTAAGGGCACTCCATCCAGAACAAAAGAGGTTATGACCTCTCTGTACTCCCACTCATCAGGCCAATAATAGAATACAATGCTACCTTTGGTATGTACCTTATCAGGCATCTGCAGCAAATGAAAAGACCTCAAAGGTTTCTTACAAAGTAAATTCAGGGTCTTCAGCATATGTCATATATTGGCAGACTGAAATCACTGTCACTATACTCTGTGTCTTACAGACTACTCAGAGGTGACCTCCGCCTTGCATATAAAGCCATCTCAGACCCTGCTCTAATGGAAATGCTGCACATTCATAAATCAAATGGTATAAGATGCACTAACTCTAGGGAACACAGCGTAGTAAGCGACATAAACAGGACTTGCTGAAGAGACAGATATATCTTACAGAGGTTACCTCTCCTCTAGAACAAACTTCCAATTTAGGTGAAACAGAGCTCCTTGCTGACCCTATTTAAGCGTAATTTGGATGACTGGATGGGAAACTGCAAATTCATCCTTAGAGTTTAACCTGTGTCCCTCTTGGTCAGGGGCAGTAGTTGTTGACTTAGTTCTGCTTAGTTCCTTGATGTTCTTGGGAACAGGGGTTGTACTTGTCTAGGCTTGTAACAGGACATTAGCCTCATAACTTCCTATGACCCTATGATGTCCTTCTATCTAGGGTGGGCAAGCCAGTGCTTACTGCTGGTTTCCCTCCTCATCCATATCAGCTCCTTCAGCACATGGGCTGTTAACTGAACCCAGGTCATCGGTGCCAAAAGTCAGTGCTTTATTCTTCTGAGCCAGCATTGCTGGCTAAACCTTATGTAACTTTGTCAAAAACTGCAAAAGGAAATCTGTTCATCCCCTAAAATGAAATTCAGTCACAAACAAAAGTAACTTGGTACACCCTCAGTAGAACCACTGATATGAAGTAAAAAAAATACTGTACTGAGCCTAAAATCTGGAGCAAATTCCTGGTTAACCTTCAAAAAGAGTCTGAATTATTGACATTGAAAGAGAAACTCAAACAATGCATAATGACAACATAGTTATGTACAGGGCAAGCAAAATATTAAACCATGGTTACACAGCTTGTGCCTACAAACTATTATTAGTCCATTAGAGCTTGTACATATAAATCTGTTACTGGTAACAGCATGTGATTAAATATTGCATGAATAATTACTACCTATGTATTTCTACCAAAACACTGCTGTTTGTAAATAGCATGTTTTGTAGTATATTGCTAATTGCTGTAAATTATAGCATGTATTCAAGAACTCTATATCTTGACGATGAGCTTTTGGTTTTCTTCCTTTTAATGTTGATTCTGAAGCTGTGTTTTTGCTTTCTTCTTACATTAATGGAGCTTTTCTCCCCAAGCCTCATAAAAAAGGACCGTACTTAACAGGAAGTCTTAGCAAGCAGCATCTAAAATACGAGTCTATATTATAAACACGAACGCTTACCTTATTGAATCCCTAAACATCGACACGTCCTCATCGAACTGCATAAACACCGAATGCCCTAATCTGCGAAATTCAAAACATCGAACTATCATACTTGTCCCACCCCACCGCCCACTACATACTACCTACACAAACAAACTAAATAAATCACATACATACACTAACCAAAACCTTACTTCTAACCCTAAACTAAATCCTACTTCTAACCCTGCACTAAATCTTACATATGCCACCAAGTAGGCACTTAACTTAACTCGCACCCTAACCCTAAGGTCCGTAACTATCGCACACTTACCTTAAAAAGCTAAACCCAAACAAACTAAATAATCCACACGCATACACTTAACAAAACCCTACACTAAATCTAACATACATCACCATCTATGCACTTAACTTAACCCACACCCTAACCCTAAGGTCCGTGACTATTGCACACTTACCTTACGGAGCTATACCGCAGAAGGCCAACCATGAAGATTCGACGTTTCTGATTTCGCTCTTCTGGATGTTCGATGTTTTCGCAGTTCGATAAGGATGGGTCGACATTTAGGGATTCAATAAGGTAAGTGTTCGAGTTACTAATATAGACCCTTAAAATACATGACCTTAATTCCTTGCTCACACATTAATCAGACTTGTCACCCTCCTTTTTTATTAGAGCCAGCATGAATTTCTGCTATGGAATTTTGTTTGCTTTTATTTCATGTTTATTTTGCTGCTGGAATCTTGAAAAACACTTCTGCACATGTGAGTAGACCTTATTTCCAACTACTGTAACCCTCTCATTATACTTAACAGGCCTTATTATCGAATAAGTAACACAAGAAGTCAAACTGGAGTGTCTTCTTTGCTACAGGCTCATTACAATGACATGACCAGGAAGGCCAGAATGCAAATGCACTTATAACCTCTCAATACAGGAAATCTGGGCAAAGCTAAAAATAATGGGGGGACAAAGGCCACACAATAGGGACAGATTCTAAAAATTGCTATTATAAACTTAGAAAGTTGCTAAAATAACAGGATTTGTGATAGCATGCATTTTGTGAGGGATGTAAAGCCTGAAAGTCAAATGTCTATCATTATTTAATGATTTTATCCTTTGATTTTTATTGATTCACCAGAAAACCGCAAATGCTATGAGGAACAGACAAAAAATATGAGGCAAAAATCTGGACATTCTGCAAAAATTTGGACAGTTAAGAGGTATGTAATAGATACATTGAAGGAACTGTTATAAGATATTGCTAAAGAGGGTCATCTGTTTGTAGGATGCTGTAAAACAAGCAAAATCTGTGGCTGAGGTGAAGTAAAAAAGCATGGCAAAATTAAGCGGACATGTGCCCTTTAACACAAACACACGAGCTGGCCATTAGCAGCATGTCTTATTCAAAAGTGGATACTGACACTTCTATGGTATGAACAGCAAAAGAATATGGATGTCCCACTTGGTGGATATTCAACAGGAATCTTCTCTAAGTAAGACAAGTTAAGGAAATTCTGTGCCATTTCAGCTAAAATATTGTGTCGTTTGAGTTACTAGAATGATATGTGTGTGTGTACACCACCATAAGGTACTTACTTAATCTCAGAACTTGAATTTAAAAAGACTATAGTGAAGAAAGCAGTTTTGCATAAATCTGTGTGCCAATATATGCTGATATTTCACATGATCAGTTGAGGTATGCTGCAATTACTGCATATAACAGGAAAACAAGAATATTTTGCCTAAGAAGAAAGGCACTGTGCAGTTGAATTTATAGTGCTGACCTGTGTATCAGATTTTCCAATATTATAAGATAAAGATAAAAGGAAGTATTAAAGTAATTTATAATGTAAGATGTTCATATATATATACATGTGGTACTAATTAAACACATTTTTAGCAATTCAGAACAGAAAGATTAATTTAATTTTACTTTACAAGAAAGAAAGTTAAAATTATTGCAGGTGTGTGTGTGTGTGTGTGTGTGTGTGTGTGTGTATATATATATATGTCTGCGTTGTATCATGAGTCTTTTTCTGTATGTGTATTTTGTTTGTTGTGTTTTCCTTAAATTTAAATTCCTTCCAATAAAAAAAAAATATTTGAGAAAAAAACAAAGCTGCAGGGAAATGGAAATGGGTATTTATTGCCATCTAGTGGATAATGTCAGCATTATAAGTACAGTTTTTTTATTTTTTGTCAAACTCTAAAAGTAAGGGGACATATACTATTATATTACCAGTAAACAAAAGCACATAAACATTATAACAACCATTGACACTTCTGTTCCCATCGTGACATCCTTCCTGAATCTGATTTATACATTAACCCCTTAACTTCAAACAACTACCATTGTTTAAACTCAACATGCAGTGACTTTAAATTAACTATAGCTGTTAGTTACTTTATTGCACTTTAAGTATGTCAATATTTATTTTGCATTTGTTAACTGGGTAGATGCTCTAGTCTGAGAACCCTTTTCGGGTATTATCTGGGCCATTAAGGCAAGGGTTTAACAGTTTTTCACAGTGCTGACACAAACCATTTGCAATGCACTCTACTCTGCAAGATAATCATGGCATACACATGCAAAGAATAATCCGATATATAGTTTAACAGTTTCCAAGCATTAAACAATCCAAAAATCCAAAAATATGTACTATATCCATGTTAGTTTTGTTTCAGTAAATCTAACATTAATCTAATTATCAGTAATTTATAACCACACTCAATTTTGTCAATCAATCACAAAATAAGTCATTTGATTGTTGTGCATTTGTTCTTTTGTATCCTTCTGTTTCAGTTTACAGTAGCTGCATTATTGGACTGACAATTGCTAGTTTTGTACTAGGCCTGTATTATCATTATTGTACCATTAAGCAACCTTTTCCCTGTTCTGTGGTTGAAGCAGATCCACAATGATGGATCAGTACATTACCCTGATTAAAGACATACATAACTAAAATAATTAAATAAACCATTAACATTTTAAAACTGCAGTGTTTACCAAGCTCATCCAGCTGATATTTTGCATATGTTTTGGGACTGCACCAAAATCAAGCACCTTTGAAACTGTCTACAAAAAAAAATGTTTAAAAATAGGCACGTTAAAGGTTGCTATAACCTTGAAAAATTACAATATTAGATATCTTGCCATAAAAGATGGATAATAATTCTATATGGATTTGTAGATTATATTTGCTTGCTTGACGTTCAGCAGCTTCTCTATGTAACAGATTATGTTTGGAAATACAGGGTGGTATACATAGTCATTATCCGTAAGCTTAAGGGCAGTCCACACTGTCTGCGCAGAGGGCATTTAGACTCACAAGCAGTTTCTTTAAATAAAGTTATGCAAATGAAGGATTAATGATATTCTAATGAGATATGATGTAGAACTTGTTACGCTAATATTCCCTCTTCCTGGCTGTTTGTACTTCTTAGTAATTTTTTTATGCATTTTCACTCTGTCCACATATGTGTTATAAAAGGTGGAATCACACCTTTTCTGTCTACTTTGCAGTCATTGAAGATGCTTTCTGTTATGGCTTAACTATTTCTCAGTGGGAGTTTCTTGTCTTGGCTGAATCAAAACCCTTGGTACCCAGCAGCGCTTGCTGGCTAAGAAGGAGAAGATACAAGCAAAGAATAATCCATTAAAATTTTGAAAGTAAGAAAAGTATTCATAGGTTTAGAGTTGATAGGTACAGTTTAAGGGATTTAGTGAGTATGTATGGCCCACAGACAGGAACTGGGTGGTTGGGAACTTCATATCTCTGTAGATATTAAGGTATGTAAAACCCTCAACAATACAAGAAAAAAAAAACATTAATTTACTCCAGAGACAATCTGAGGACACTCTAGGCATTTCTCAGGCATCTGCCAAGAAGATACTTCAGCATTTCCTTGATATGCTCTTGGCACGTGTGAATCAGTACATCTGTTTCCTGGTGTCACCTCAGGACTGAGCTCAGACTATGTGGGGATGGCACATTTCCCTGAGGTACTTGGTGTGATAGATCACACCCTTGTTGCCATTAGAGCCCCATAAGTTTCATGGGGGGAGTGACACCACAATAGGAAAGGCTATCATTCCATCATCTGCTAGGTAGAGTGTGACGCAAGGGGGTTTATCACCAACATCTCAGCACAGCATCTGGCAATTCCCATGTCTGGCAGACAAGCTCACTCTACCACTTCTTTCTGCATGCTAGGATGCCCCATGTCACCCCGTCGGAAAATGGACATTTTAATTTTAGTCATCTAATTAGTTAATATTTGTAAAATGTATTGCTTATTACTAAACCACGTTTCATTTGTTTTTGTCTGTCTCTTCCTTTTCTCATCTTTGCTTGCATTCTCCAGGTGATGTAGGGTATCCCCTATAACCCTCGCTGATGACCCCTGTGAGGAATCCAATGGAAGCTGCAGAAGAAAGTTATAACACCACTCTTTCTCAGACACAAATTGTTATTGAGACAGTCTTTGACCTGCTTACAGCCCACTTCTGTTGCCTGTATGGGTCTGGTGGCACCCTTTGGTATGACCCTGCTGCTGAATGCAGAATGTTTACTGCATATTGCATTCTGCATAACGTGATAATGCACTGGTCTGGTGGCGAACTGTCCCATGATGTCATGAAAGCTCCCAGTGCAGGTTCTAATGCAACTGATAGTGTTGGTGGCCAGCTGGCAGCAGTAGTAATTGACCCCCTATATGCAGATTCGTGTACAGTATAGAGAAGGTATCTAGCCCACAGCTACAAATCATGACATTTAGATTAGTGTTTCCTCATTGAAAAAAAAAACATAGAGTATAACTGATACCCACAACAATATGTGTAGGCTATGCTGTTTGGTGCATGGCCTACTGCACTGTTCATCAGAGTCCCTCATCTTTAAATCTTATCTTTAAATATTTTTTCTACAGTACATTTACTCAGACAGTATATATATATATATATATATATATATATATATTTTTTTTTTTTTTTTTACTCTTCATAATATTTATGCCTGTCTGTTCCCTGAGAGCAGTGTCATGAACAGAAGTGGCATAATATAAGGAATAAATACATTTTGCACTGTTTTGCTTAATAACTTTTGTTTATGAGCTGCATTTGAGTATGAATGATCTGTTTCTATTGTAAAGATCTGTAATATACAATTTGCATTAGTATTGCAGTACTTAAATAAAGTGGTGAAAGAAATTGTATGCATTTAAAGATGCACTACTATACTATTCCAACGTGCATTTTTCATGAATTGATAATAGGCACAGGAAAGGAAAATATATGACATTCATTGTTTTATAACATATGTTTCTTGACTTTTAATTCAGTTAAATAAAAAGCAATTTTACAGTAATATGCTGCACATCAAATTAATAATTCCCACTATAGACACTGACCGTTATGTCATCAGAATTAGCAGTACTCATCATTTGTGCAATGCGGTGAGTGAAGTGGTAACAATACTCATGTATCTAGCATGATTACTGTTACTTGCTTAATCCTTTTTTCAACTGTGTGTTGGGCTGCAAAGAGTATACATTATTTTATCCCCACCCTCCTCATTTTTATGAATTTGTTTTTTTATCATTTGTGTAGCTTTCAGCATTAGCAGTACTCATCTTACACTCATAATACCAAATAAGCCATTAATGGTGTTAAATATTATACCCTGCTACTTACCTCTCCACCTTTTTTCCATGTTGGATTTTTTTTTCCTTGTATTGTAAGCAACACCATTTAAACTGAAACAAATTCTGATGAAATGCCTGTTAGTACTTAAGTACATTGCACACAGACATTTGCTTTCCCCCTTCATACAGGTATATTGGGGGGGGGTGACCAGTCCATGTCTTCTGTCTTAAGTATAAGGCTATTATTTTTGACAAACGCAGATGCTTCTTCCAAGGAGGATGGACAGGAGGGCAGAGTACTGCAACAGTGAGAAGTAGGACATCTACCGTTATGGTAAAATCTTACACAATGGTACTATCTCCTTACTTATGACTATTGTAGTAGTCTTTACTCTTGGGGGAGTACAAAAGCTACTGCAAAGTACGGGAGGAGGAAATCTGAGAATAGCCCTCCAGAAACCCATGAAGGCTAGCCCTGGCCCTGAAAATGGCATCCAATTTATAATGTTTGGTAAAAGTGTGAATAGAAAAACAGGTAGCAGATTCCAAGATGGATCTGGTATGCAGATCCTTGAAAAATCACCAGAAGAGGCTACTGCCCTAGTACAATCAGCATGAATGGAAGAGAAAGCTGTTTGCCATGAAAAGAATAGCAAAACGAAACAGCCTTTAAAATCCAGGATGAGATGGTTTTCTTAGACGCTGCCAAACCCAATTTCCTGGCATGAAAGGAAACAAAAGGTTGTGCAGATTTTCTGATGTGTTTTGTCTTAACTAGATAATATCTGGGCTGCCTATGTAAACCCAAGGTGTGTCGTACCTTCTCACTAGAAGTCTGTGGAGAAGGAAAAAAGATGGGAAATTAATAATTTGTTCTTGAATCAATTCATTCAACAGCTTAGACATAAAAGAATGATTGTTATGAAGAGACACCCTGTCAAGCTTGGAGCTCAGAAACCCTCTTGGTAGAAGTTTAAAGAACAAAATGAAGGTCCAAAGAAAGGGAACTGGGCTTTCTTGGAAGCCTGATGTGAAGGACACCTTTTAGGAATTGTTTGACTTCAAAACTAGAAGCTAGACGTGGATTCTGAGGAAGACAGGCAGATATGGCTGACAAAATGAACTTTAATAGAAGAATATGCCAATTGCCAAACCAACATTGAGCAATTCACACAAATAAAGGACCGTAGGGACCCCCACAGAAAATAAGGTCCACGTCATGCTTGACACAACAAACAGAAAATCTCTTCCATTTAGCCACATAGGATTTTCTAATAGTGGGTTTTCTGGCCTCCTGCAAAATCCTGATGCACATCCTCAGAAAAGTAGTAGCTGAAAGGAATCAAACCCTATCATCCAAAGTGTCAGGTGAAGTGTGGACAAGGGAGGGTGAATGAGAGATCCCTTGTCTTGTGTGAGAAGATCCATCCTGCAAGGTAACTTGTCATATTTGCCCCTATCCAGGTGAAAGAGAAGGGGAACCAGTAATGTCTGGGACTAAAGGGAGTCACTAGCAAGATTTTTGGTGTGTCCCACATGGTCTTGTGCAAGGCCCTGGGAAGTAGAGGAAGAAGAAGATAGGCATACGGAAACTTTCCCTTCCAAGAAAAAGACATGGGATCCACTCTCCAAGCCAAAGGACTTGGCACTCTGGAACAGAAATGGGGTAGTTGTCTCTTCAGAGGGGAGGCAAAAAGATCTATCTGAGGAGTGCTCAATGTCCAGAAACACCTCCCTTTTAAGCATCCATTTATGAGTTTTTTTTCTGGACCAGACCAAAGAGTCTGCCACTAGATTGTGCTCTGAAGGAATATAAACTGCCTGAAGAACCAAGTGATGGCTGATTGCAAAATCCCAAGCTTGAAGAGCCAGCCTGCTAAGAAAGTAAGATTTTGTGCCCCCTTGCTTCTTGATGCACCACATGACTGTGGTATTGTCTGTAAAACCTTTTAGAAGAATTGGAACCTAAAGGGAGTGAAACGCCTGAAGATCTAGAATTAGAGCCCACATCTCCTTGATTTTGATATGGTTTAACATATGTTGATAAGACCAAAGACCCTGAACTTTCAGGTTGTTGGAGAAAGCTCCCCAACCTCGACTGGAAGCATCCGTGAGTAGGAAGAGGAACCTGAACAGGCAGATCTGGATTTATGGCAAGTTGATGAATCCACTAGCACAGTTTAGCTTGAGACAAGGTAAGATAGGTACCAGATACTCCAGATGGTGGCAGTGCTGAAGCCAAATAGTCTTGAAAGCTCACTGAAATTTCCTCATGTGGAGATTGGCAAAAGAACCAGGGCTTGGAGAAATTCCTGGAAGAGGAAGAAGATATTGGAAATAAGCAGTCAAAATGAGGATCTCATGAGGTGGGACGAAAGCCAACACTTGGATGGTCTGAATCCTGCAACCTAAAAACAGTCATCCCAAGAGACGGTCAACGCAGAGTTTTTGAGACTGAGAGTGAATGCCACACTGCACAGGAGAAGCATAGCAAACTCTAGATTTTGAAGCAGGTGCTACTGAGAGAGAGATTGAATTAAAAGGTTATCCAAATAAGAGAATATTTGAATTCCCTGAAGTCTACAGAAGCAAATTTACTGAGGGGGTTATAGGAGATAAAGCACCCGCATTAGGGATCACCTTAGTCACCTCTACAGATGTACAACTTTTGACATTACATTTTATTTTTAACCTTCCCCTGTCCCAAATGACAATTTCTTAAAGCTAGGCAGGGCATTTCCTAAAATTCAACTGGATTGTGAGGATCAGTTTCCTGTAAGCTGATCATCACAGTCCAGTCACTTTCAGGAGTTGCAAGATGAGCAGTAATGCAAAAAAGGATTTCCTTTTGCAGCTTTCTACTTTTACTGAGACTGCGGGATTTGTCAGCTGGAATGGGCTCAATGCAACTTTTTTCAGAGAGAAAGGGAGGTGGGTTGAGGTAAAAAATATTAAGAATAACTTTTAACTGTTCCCTATTTGCAAAATGTGCCCATGATTTTGCCTCAAAATTTGCAGTTTTCCGGCAATATAATAGGACTGCAGTCACCATATTAGGTTCAGATTTCACAATCATTCTGAAAAATGTATGCTAATGCAGAAACTATTATTGTAGTATCTTATTGTCACATCCTGCATGGCTTAACTACTCTCTGCATATGTAGATCTCTCGGCTGTCTAGTGTTCCCAGAAAAAAGGACTTTCTTCTTCAAAATTTGAAATTATCAATGGCCACTTTTCAGGGAGCCATGAAATTATGAATGGCCCCTTTTAAATCACAGTTTTTTTTCCTGTTGACAGCTATATGTCAGCTATCTGTGCCAATCCTAGACTCTGGAAATAGTCACCACAGCTGTGCCAGTGACTGCCTCTAAGGTAAGTAGTCAAAAGCTGAGTCAGATACAGAAGTACTTGCAATTTACAAAGTCTGACTGAATCAGACAGATAGGAGTTCAAACTTTTGTTGACTAGGCCATTTCCCTTATGCTAACCCTATGCTTGAATAAAAACAGGAAGAATTAGAAAAAATCCATTATTTAATTAACTTCAGCTACTGTATTGATGCACTGGGTTCATACCTCTCAATTGTCCAGATTTTCACAGAATGTTCAGACTTTTGCCTCTTTCTTTTTGTCTGTTCCTCATAAATTTTGTGGTTTTCTAGTAAATCACTGAGGACTGAAGTCAGTAAATAGTTTTATACATTGAGTTTCAGACTTTATATCCTTCAGAAAAGGCATGCTTACATAAGCCCTGTTATTCTAGCAACTTTCTAAGTTTATAACAGAAATATTTAAAGTATGTCCCTATTTTTGGCCTTTGTTCCCCCATTATGTTAGACTTTGTTCAGATTTCTTAAGCTAAGAGGAATGACTGGGCTTCTTCTTTTTCATTTAAAATTTAGCTCAGCTTTGTTTATCCCATTCTCAAAACTGCATGTGAAATAAAAGAGGTATAAACAAGATATTGAAGAAATGGCAATGTATTTAAAGTGATGAATGCTAAGTTGTTATACTGTTACTATCCAGACTGATGCCTCCACAGTGATGGTTTTGGTATTCATGATGCCTTTTAGTAATCTATATAAATACAGCACAGAAATAACTCTGCATTTGGTAGGAAGGGGGTGGGGTGAGGCTGCAACAAAGTGACAATTTAGTATTTACTGCACTAACTTTAGACTCTAGCCTTAATGTGAGCATACGTGTGTCTTGTTGAATACATTTGTATCACTTATTGTAATTTAATGAATATTTCCAAGTATGCTCAAATGAGGTTCCTTTACAATGGACAGGACAATGCAAGGAGCACATAAAGGAGTATAAATCTTTTTTTAATGTACCGTTACTGGGTTGTACCCGATACCTCTCAAGTGCCCAGATTTTCTTAGAATGTCCAGATTTTTGCCTCATATTTTTGATCTGTTCCTCATAAAATGTGTGTTTTTCTGGCAAATCACTGGGATGATCTGTGGATTGAAGTTATCAAATAATGACATGCATTTGAGTTTCAGACTTCAACTTGTTCAGAAAATGTATGTTAACACAAATACTGTTACTCTAGCAACTTTCTAAGTTTATAAAAGCAATATTTAAAATCTGTCCCTACTTATGGTCCTTTGCCCCCCCCCCCCCATTTTTTCTGGCTTTGTCCAGATTTCTTGCACTAACAGGTTGAGAGGTATGACCTGATGGCATAGGAATTTTGTCTTCGTAGTAGCGGATGATGTTAGATTTTCTCTGTCATTACACTTACAATTTAAAACCTTTATTTTATGCACTTACAGGAACTGTTTCTAAAGCTCCTATTGGCTTTGCACTGTATTGTACTTGAGGAATTAATGATCATCTGCCTTTTCAATTGTGCTGCTGATTATTATCATTTGTCCAGCAATTGCCTCATGTACACAGACAACCCTCTCCTCCTACCACCCAACACTACAACCTGTGAGAGATGCACTTATATAGCCAAACTGGAAGCAAAGCTCTCTTCACTCAAGACTGGACTAGACAGTCAAGAGGAGAAGGTAAACACTTGCACCACACCACACTCATCACATAGTCCCTCAAAACCTACACCGCCAAAACACACACGTAGTAACACAAAACACATACCTACATTCGCGGAGGGTCTCAATAAAAATCTGCTCAAGCAACAGAGACCTCCACAGCAGAAATGCAAGATACCTCCACCCCCCAACACAACCCAAATGACACATAGCCCACAAACTCAGTGTGTCACTCAATCACAGCCCATAAGGCATAACAACATACCCAACACGCCAGTCATAGGTGACTCTATACTCAGGCACAGTGATGTTCCACTCACCAGGCTAAACAAGGAGAAAGTTACTGTCAGCTACCTGTTGGGTGCCAGGATCCACCACATAATGCATGCACTCAAGTCACTCCACAAGTACAAATATGACTCTGTTATTGTCGATGTTGGTGTGAATGACCTGAGACATACCTCCCTGGATTACATGAAAAGAGACATGGAGGAGCTCTCCAATCTTGTAGCCCAGGCAGGTATGACCCTAACCTTGAGTAGCATCCTGCCATCACCCAGAATGATACCACAGTACAAGGACAAAATGATTGACTTCAACAATTGGCTAAGCTTCTGGTGTCACTCTAAGGGGATCCAGTATCTGTCTGCCTGGGATGACATGATTGACAGACCATAATGCTTTGCCAGCGATGCCCTGCACCTATCGCCCTTGGGATTCCGGATGCTGGCTAAGGCTCTTGCCACCTCTATAGTGCCTTTTTTAGGCAAGCTTCAAAATGACAAATACACCATTGTAACAGGTACAAGCAAGCAAAATCTGAGGGTAATGCTACTCAATGCTAGAAGTCTAAACCTCAAAATGCATTCACTGGAGGCACTCCTTAAAATGGAGAACATAGACATCTGTGCAGTGACAGAGACCTGATTCAAAGCTCCAGAGAGCATGCCTGCATTACCAGGCTATAATTCATACCACACCTTTTGGCCACCTAACCTGGACCAAAACACTTAAGGTGGAGGCATGTCCATATTCATTAAGGATATCCACACCTCCAGGCTAGTTGCTCAGCATAATGCATCCAAGATTATCCAAGTGCAACTAACTCTGATCAAGACCGCAATCCAAATTGCAACTTGCTACAGATCCCCCACCATGCCCCAGGATTCCCACTCCTCATTTCTTGATACACTGGAAAATATTAGGGTACAACACAACACCCTAATAATGGGTGATTTCAACTACCCCACCATTAACTGGGAAAACTACTCATGTACCAACTCTTTTGCTCAACGTTTTCTGGAATTCATAAATTCCAACACCTTGGATCAACTTATCCACACCCCCATCAGGGGCAGCAATATCCTAGACCTGGTCATTACCAACATGGGCAACCAGTGTTCCACACCATAGGTTAATTCCTCATTGGTCCGATCCGACCATAAGCTAATCACCCTAGACATCCACATCCCGCCCCCACCCCCATTACGGAAACCACCGTAAAAAATTTCTCCAAAGCCAACTATATGCTTCTTAAGATAGAAGTGACAAACTTTACAACACCCATGCAGATGGATAATAGAGGTACAACTGCTGAATCCTACACAAATGCACTTTATAAGCACTTACACGAGTGCATGGATTGTGCTATCCCTAACAGAACTAAGATGCTATCCTCCAAAAAAAGGAAGCCAATCTGGTGGTCCCCTGCCATAAACAACCTCTACAAAAGAATAAAGAAACTGTTGCAAAAAAGAGTAAAATCCCATGATTGGAGGAACTCCCTGGTCAGCCTCAGTAAGAAGCTGAGATCCCTCATAAAATCCCCCAGAGCTAGTTACAAAAACAAAATTGCCACTGATTCTAAAGTCAACCACAAAACATTCTATAGCTATGTCAAGAATCTCAATGGCAACACTCAGATCTGCTCTGAATTACAGCACAATGGCACTAAATATACAGAACCAACTGATATTGCCAACATTCTGGCAGATAGGTTCAGTGCTAACTTTACCCCCCCCCCTCTTACCCCCTAAAGGGCCCATCTCTATACTGGAAGAATGCAAAGTTCCTGTAATCACGGCTGCACAGGTAAAAACCACACTCTCCAAACCCAAGAACACAGCATCCATGGGACCTGACAGCATCCCAGACTGTGTTCTACACAAACTATGAATGAACTGGCACCCCACCTAAGCACCATGTTCAATCATAGCCTCACCTCAGGCTTTCTGCCCACTGAATGGCATACAGCGACAGTTATCCCACTCCATAAAGGGGGAGCCACTACTGACCCCGGGAACTACCACCCCATTAGCCTAATGAGCCTGGTCTGCAAGGCCATGGAACATAGCATCATGGACCTTATAAACAAAGACATTGGTAATCTCCAAACTCTGGATCCCGCCCAGTTCAGGTATGTAAAAGGCAGATCATAAACCTGTCATAATCAGTCATAAACCTGACAGACTTCTTTGAAGTAGTCACCAAAGCTGTAGATGAGGGTAAGGTGGTTCACACAGCCTATCAAGATCTCGCCAAGGCTTTTGACACCATCCCCCACTCTGGAATTATAGATAAACTCACTAAACTAGGTATAAATCCCTATGTTACAAGATGGGTTGCCAACTGGCTCAATGACATAACCCACACTGTGAAAGTAGCAGACTCCAAATCCGACTTCAGACCAGTGACAAGTGGAGTACCACAGGGTTCAGTCCTGGGTCCGCTCCTGTTTGGTATCTACTTTTCTGAAGTACAGGCTAACACAGAAGATCTTTGGCTAATGAAGTTCGCAGATGACTGCAAACTAGGAGTCATAATCAAAACTCCTAATGATGTGGACATACTACAAAAGGGCCTCACTGAGACAGATGCCTGGTGTCAAAGCCATGGCCTCAAGCTCAATATCAAAAAGTGCATTGTCATCCCCTTTGGTAAAAACTCTGTACCCATGAGCTACCATATAGGTGGTAGTCTACTTAACACCAAAAGTGTGGTAAGAGACCTTGGGACACAGGTGGACAGTAGTCTCTCCTTTGATAATCACATCACCACAGCAGTCAGGAAATCCTTCTACATGGCACACCTCATCACAAAAGGTTTCTCATCCAGGAAAAAAAGAGGTCATTGTTCCCCTCTACTTGTCATTCATTAGACCCATTACAGAGTATAACGCCCTTTTTGGTATGCACCTCACAAGACATCTACCACAACTGGAAAGGCCACAGAAATACCTCACAAAGAGGATTACCAGCCTCAAACAGATGCCCTATTCAGACCATTTCAAAAAACTCCAGCTTTACTCCATTGCATATTGCCTACTCAAGAGGCAATCTCTGCCAAACATTCAATGCTATGTCAAACCCAGAGCTGTTGCACATGCTCCACTTAAAGAAATCCCAATCCCTCTGAGCTACACGCTTTAAGGACCTAAACCTTGTCACCACAAAAAACAGAACATGCTGGAGGGATAGATTCCTGTCCCAGAGACTTCCCATACTCTGGAACAAACTACCTATCTATATCAAACAAAGGTCCTCATTAGCACTCTTCAAGAAAAATCTTGATGATTGGATGGGAAATAGGAAATTCACCCCAGGGATCACTTCTGTGGCTCTGCTCGACAGGGGAACAGGAAAATAATTTTCTTGGGTGGCAAAAGCCAGGGTACCTTTTTGGCTAGGCTTGTATAGGCCCTAGGGCCAATAGCCTAGTACCTACCTATGAACCCCAATTAGCCAAATCTCCAAGTCTTAATTGCCAGTTGTTATAGCATAAAGGAAAGTAGTCCAGCAGGCTAAATAAATTCATGAAGTCAATTTCTCACTGAAAGACCATCTGAAAGGAAGACCTGGAAGTCTGAAGTAAGAGAAGCTGCAGTTGGGGTAACCTGTGGTGTGTATCATGTGGCCTATACCTTGAGGAATTACCTGTTTTATAGCTAAAACTAGAGCCTGGGAGAGATCTACAGTCTTGGACTTTCATTGAGTCCTGACAGAGGCCTATAGTCTTGGACTTTCACTGAGTGCTGGGAGAGGCCTACATTCTTGAGCTTTCACTGAGTTTTGGGAGAGGCCTGCAGTCTTGGCCTGGATCTTTCATTAAGTCCTGGGAGAGGCCATTAGCCTGGAGCTTTCATTGAGACCTGGGTTAGGCCAGCATCCTGGATCTTTCATTGAGTCTTGGAAGAGAACTGCAGCCTGGGACTTACTTTTCTGAACAGACAGTAGAATGTAAGCAATGTACAATGTGAAAAACATACATTTTTTGCTGTTATTTTCCTGATCAAATAGCCCAAACATGCACCTTTCAGACATATCTCCTTGTCTCATCTCATTATCAACCTGCTGGTGATCATTATAGGATGAAACTAAGTATATGTATCATTTAAATACTCTAAGTGTATTCATAAATATTGATCAAAATAGATTCCAATTGTTAGATCAACAAGTCATTCAGCAAGTGATCATATTAAACCAACCCAGTGAAATTGGCTCTGGACTAAGCCTGAAAATGGTCCACTTGGATCAGAGTTCCACTATGGTTAGCAAAGTTATACACAAGAATGAATAAATAAAGTGTCAGCAAACATCAAAGTAAGATTTTTTATACCAGGGCAAGTTCTCCTGCACCCAGTTTTGTTGGGGATACCCCATCATCTGGGCTTCTATATAAATGAAATGTCAGTGTATCTTTATTCCTTAAATACTGTTAAAATACTTTAGCAATGTCAAAATTCAACACTTTAGAGTGAACCTTCACTGTTTCTTTGTGGAAAGGAGAATAAAATCACTTCTTTTGTGCATGACAGTCATATGAAATAATATATAAACACTATAATTTATGATGTCATCTAAGCCATAAGTGAAAAACACTCTACTACTAACAGGTATATCTAAAAATATGTCCACAACACTTCAACTAAGCTAAATTTCATAGGTCCTAGTAGAGTTAAATTATAAGTTAAAGGAAACTTGCATACTAGACATTAAACACATCAGCTTTCAAATCATATAATTTTGGAAATTCAGTGGTAGTGGTGCTGTGGTAGCATTGTCGCCTCACAGCAAGACGTTGTCCCGTTCGATTCTCCGCTAGAGCATCTTCTCTGTGGAGGCATGCGTGAATGAGCGTGCCTTCATTGAAGGTTGTGTGTCAGGGCTGGCAACTCGGCACGTAAAAATCCACTACCAAACATTATCAGACCGGAGTTCCGCTGTGGCAACCCAAAAGACACAACAAGTAGGCAGAAATTTAAGTCCTAAATTCAGCCTTTTTGGTGTCCTTTTTTCAGATAACATTGAGGATTATGAGTGGGTCTTCAATCATAACCATTTTATTATCTGTTTGAAATAAAAATGCCAAGAAATTCACATTGACAGTGAAGCTGGAAAGGTGAATCTTGGCTTCCATGTGGAAAATACATAATAAGGGTTATGACCAGTAACAAACTGCTTTAAAAGCTGTTAAATGCTCTGTTCTGCCACACATTCTAAATGTAGTAAAACAAAGCATCTAACAACCTTTAAAGCTGTTTTGCCTTCTGCTGCTGTGTTTGGCCAGGCAGCACTGTCTGGGATTATGATCTTTGTACTTAGAGGTATTTAACAAAAGCTTGTTAAGCACATTTCTGACATCATAAAGGTACTTAACATGCTTGTCTTTGTGTCATTTTTGGAGCATGATTGTGGTGCTCCATGCCCTACAAAAAGTAATGTATATGGTCTCCATAATACTAATAAAGAAAATTATTATAAATTTATGTAGGAGTACTATGAGATGTTTTTAATATTAGTAGCATGCATATGAGTATATAACATATGATGGCAGTCGGACTGATTTTCTTTTATGTGGAGTGCTTTTGGTAGATAGTGACCATGAAAAAGGAATGTCTGTGAAGCAGAAGGTTTGCTGAAGAGTTTTAGAGTATTTTATAACATATTAATAGTGTTTGAAGAATGGGTAGTATCTGAAAAAAATCCATTATTTGAATAAGGTTTTTAGATTAGCTGTTTTAAAGATTCAAATTAAAGGTGAGATGTTTTTCTTCCTTTTCAAAAACAAGGTAAGCCAGAATTATACCATATTTCATTATTATTATTATTATTTTGATATTTTCATAGTTCTAATGACACTTTGCTTAGTAAATTGTATAAAGTTATTTAAAATATATTGTCTAAAAAAGGCCTTCCTTATGTTTACTCATTTTATATGAATGTGTGACATTAATATTTCTTTATAGATGTTAACAAACTTCAACTATTTTTGAATTTCAGACTTTATGAGGGCTTAAGCACTTTATTTTACTTTATATCTACTTTTTCCCTGACTTTGACTAATTTCTAAGTTATATTACTTGTAAAGTTACTATGGCAACACTCCTCAAACGTTATCACTATGACTGTGTGAATTGGTGAAGAGCAAGTAAGCTGGTGAGACAAACTACTAATTATAATTGCTGCACTGAGAGTAAAATCCTTTTCTTTTAACTCCCTTTTTGGGTAATATTTCTGATTTCTCCATTCTTTTTATAAGAAGAACATTTGGATTCACATAGATGGTTTGTGCATGTATGTAGTTAACCTGAAAAAGTTGCTTTTATCATTCACTTCTGGGTACTTGATTGGAGGGGGCTCTATGAGAAAAGTGATTTGATTATGAAGCATCTGATTGTTCCATCTCCCTGACATTGGCTGAAGGTGGGGAAAACTTATAGTAATTTGTGGATTCAGGTGGCTTTCTAGTTTCTTAGGGAAGATTGGTGATTTTGCAGGGACAGTTAATTGTTTTGAGGGTGCGCATATTGTTTTTCTTCGCATCAATGGAAGGGCTTATAAAGTTTGCTTGCTGTGTGTTTCTACAAAAACCGCCTTTTCGACTTTATTAGTCCTTATTGGTGGCACAAGGTGCTCTGGCTGTGGTGTATGTCCTGTGTGTGTTGTTACCTACCTTACTTGGAGAAGGGAAGTTTCTTTGCTCACCAGTGGAGTGGGAGAGCCTTGAAACCTACACCTGTCCTTGGGAGTGACCTCAGCACAAGAAGCTGTAGAAGCTAGCAGCAAGGAACTCTGGAAAAAAGCGTCTACCCTTTTTCTTTTTGTTCTTTTTTTGCTTTTTGAAATAGCTATGAACTTACGTGAAACTAGCCTGAACTGTTTTTTTTTTTGATTACTGCATTTATTTTAAATCTGCACTCCTAAAAAGATCATTAGTTTTAGTTTAATTTTTTGCTTGTTTGTTTTGTTTGTTTGCTTTTAAAGTGTGCAGGCACTTGTAACTAATTTATCACTGTCTCCTGTCTTTCTTTTTGTGTTTCTTCAAAAAAAAACAAAAACAAAAAAAAAAAAAAAACAAAAATAATCCCTTGTTTTAGTTTGATCTTAGGACCAGTTTATAGCATTGCTGCATTATGGCTGGTTGGTGGTGTTCCTGTGTCCTCCATTACCTTGGGATTTAGGATAGAAGGAAGTTTCTTGCTCACCAGGTGAGTGGAGAGCCTGAGCTTGCCTACTGTCCTTGGGGAAGCGACAGCACAGCAAGCTGTATTAGTGTGGTTGTGTTTGGGATTCTGGCTCTTTGTAGTTCACTGCCTAAAAAAAGGCGCTTTGCTTTGCTGTTGCATGGTTGGCATAGCTTAGCAGCCGTTAAATTTTTTCTTGCTCCGCCAAGTCTTCTTCAATTTTTGCAGCATTTAATATATACTTATACCAACTCACAGTCATAGATAGACATAAATAAACACACACACCCTCCAAACTGACATAAATGTGCAAACATACTTGCATGCACACATACACATTTATTCACATTCATACACTCAGGCATCAGACATTAATGTCACCAGTATGATTAAATAGATATGAATTATACTTACATAAGTATATTACCCACATGCACACCCAGTAAACAGCTTGTGTGTGTGCCTATTTACTAAATGAAATAGTTCATGCTGGAAAATATGTAGATGGTGTTTGTTTCATGATAGGAAGTTGTGCGTTCCCTGTTTTACAATATATTATATGCTTGCTACATGACAGTGGGAAAGTGTATATTACAAGGGTGGGTTGTGTTTTTTTAATCTGCTTATTTTCTGGTACATCATTAGCTTTGGTGCCTTAGGAGTTTCAGTTCTCCTGAGGGGTTGCTCATTGCAGCTGCTGCACTGTGGAGTTTAGACATTCTCATTCAACCAATTAGCCAGTTATATGTGTCATGAATATGCTGATCAATCAGCTGTATGATTGTTTCACTGATTGTCAATGTTGATGTGTGGCATGGTGGTTATGTAGGGTAGTTCTGTCTAGTGTTATTTAGTTCGTGGTTGTGTGGTTGAGGATGCTTTTGGGGGTACATTGATCTGGGCATGCTTTGCTTTTTGGATGTATTTTCTCCCATTGTTTTGTAGATTTACCTGAAGCATTTGTTGTTTGGCACCATATGCTTGCAGCTGGAATTTACTATGGCCTATTATTCTGTGTAAAACTAGGATAGCAAGGATAATGTTTATTCCTTTGGGTTATTAAACCAGTGCTATGCTGTTTCGATTTTTTTGTATGCTTCATTTTACATGCCAAGTCTTTTTTTGGTGAGATGAGATTAAGTGTGAGTGATGGGAGTACACTATGGCTTGAGGAATTTTTGGTTTGGTTATTTATTTATTATTTATATTCTATATATTCTGTGACTTGTCCTAGAATAGTATGAATAAACTGGGCAAACATATACCACCATGTCTCATATCACTGTGTTATGAAGAATTTCTGTTATCTGAAGTATGAGCAGTCTTGGAATTGGTATATATATATATATATATATGTTTGGGGGTATGGGGGGCTTCCCCCACAAGGTAAAAGAAGAACAGAGATGTTGAACATTTACTGTCTTGCGGTATTTTCACATTTTCATAATTTCAAGGCTCACACGAATCTTGGAATTACAACTTAATGATAGCAGTGGATCAGTTCATTGTTTAAGAGTGTAGCGGCACTTTTCACCTCCACTCTTGAAGCATTCTGTAGTTGGCATGTTTTTTTTATTGTACTGATCATGCCGATTTAGGCATAGTTTGAACAGATGATGCATTACCATTTCTCCTTTGCAATTTATATGGAAAGAAGTGTTAACCATCAGACCAATGATTCTTATATTTGGGCTACATAAGACCTGATTAGCTGTTAAGTCAAAATGACACATTTAATGTATGAAAAGAAAATAGAGGAAGACAGAGAATTCTGAGATGGAGAGTGATATGTGGAACAACCATATGAGGGAAAACTTTTCCTGCTCTTCATACCTCATATCACTTATTTATAAACACTAGATAGTTGTAAAATATTTTATTATCAGTGTAAGCTTGGTTTCTTGGGCCATTCATTTTAGTTACCAGCAACACATTGTTTTAAGATGTATACAAAGTGCAGTGGCACACTATTCAATGAAAATAATCTATAATACATCTCCTTATTTATGGTTCAACATAAGCTGTGATGGTAGCTTTGTGATATTTTCTGCATGCAGTTAAAACATTTTTCTCTTGCTTGGCACTGTGATGAATCAGGTTTTGAGATCTGGTTAATGGTCATATACTGCCAGGAAACAGAAGAATAGCAGGTGGCTAACTTGAAATTATTATCCAAGCATAACAATTGTTTGCAGTGTATAAGTTGACTGAGTTTAGTACTGTTCTAATGTGTTGATTAGCTGTTAAGTACTTTTTCTACTATGAAAGCTTTGATGACTAAGCAAGCTTAATTCAGCCAATCCCTGACATGTACAACTGCATGAATTCTTTAGTGGTATTAGACCCTAATATAAGAACTTAGTGTTCACGAAATTTATAGAGTCCAAAGGTCATTATTTATTTATTTACTGATTGATTGATTGGCATTTGATTACTGGGAAAATCCAATGGGACAGGAGCTCCTTTTCAGCAGAGGCCCAGGCAGAAAAGTTCCAAAGTATTGCAAAACATTTTAAGAATAATTTTACAATATTCAAAGGTAATACAAAAAGCATCTAAAGTTTAAATAATTATACCAAATTAGACATAGTATGAAAACATTGGTTAATAATAGATACAAGTTATATGACGATGTAATATTTAGAGGAATTTTAGCTGGTTTATACAGAAATTAAAAGTATGCTAGTATAATGCAAACAGGAATTGTAATATGAAGTGAGAGAAAAGTAGACTTATAGCGTATTTAAAGAGAAATCCACGGGAGGGAAATTAACATGAGTAAGGAAGTAAGTGAAGAAAGGAGAGTAATGAGGTTTAAGGTAGGCACACATATTTGTTCAAATTTAGGGATGTAGTTTATCCTGGTGTTAAGCAAGAACAGAGCCAGCTTTTGGTTAGGAGGTCTTTCAGAATGGTTTTGAAGGAAATGAGGGAGGGTATTGATCTGATGGATACAGGTAAGGAGTTCCAAACCTTAGCAAGATGGTATGAGTATAGGCAGTGCCCAGCAGATTTGATAGCACACACACACACACACACACACACACACACACACACACACACACACACACACACACACTCACACACAAATGCACACATAGTTTGTGAGAAACTTATACTCAGAGTTGTGTAGGCTTACGTATACATACCCACATTATCCATTGTTTCTATTTTATTTATTAAAACATATGAATTTCATTTGATTGCCTTTCATAGGTAGTTGGTGAGGCTGTTATTGATATGATCAGTGTAGCTCGTGTATAGGGCTACTTGTTGGCTTTGGTTATTAAGAAGGATGCAGCAGGAAAATATTGTTGCGGAAAACTAATTTTGTAGGGCTGTGTTGTTTTCAGTAAGGATGTTAGTCTTTATACAGGCTTGGGAAGGTTAGTATTTGACTGACCTATAGCAGATGACCATTGGGATCAGCTGACTCTGGGTTACAGCAGATGTTGTGGATAGATGAGGAGTCATATGATAGGTTAGTTAAATAGCTGACTTTGGAGCAATGCCTGGCAGTGACTTTTCATTTTAGTGAGACATTTTAAAGATGTCTAGCTTTGTATGGTTAAATTCTAACATGGATCTTTGTGATGTGTGTGATGGTCTATTCCTTATAAAATTTGTGGTTTTCTGGCAAATCAGTGGGATGATCTGAGGAATGACGTCACTAAATAATGACATACATTTGAGTTTCAGACTTCAAATCTTTCAGAAAATGCATGGTAACACAAAACCTATTACTATAGTAACTTTCTATGTTTATAAGAGCAATATTTAAAATCTGTCCCTACTTTTGGGCCTTTGACCCCCCCATTTTTTCAGGCTTTGTCCAGATTTCTTGCACTAAGACTTTAAGACGTATGGTGTAGAATAATGAGACTGTAGTGACATGCACATGACAGCAGTCGTGGTGCAACTGTGGTATGATGTTCTGACATGGAGCGTGTAAAAAGGTGGCTTATTTGTAGTGGAGAAGGATAATTAATGGGACTTAATAACTTCATTTTTTGGAGAATTGCAGTCTGCTATTTAAATCTACATGTCTCTGTTTTATGGCTTTGCTTCAAAAGTGAAATATATAACAAGAAGCATACTGAACTAGCATTTATTCCATATTGTGGCATCAGACTCACTGCCCAGCACCATCACTGTTTATGCAAAAAAGAGATAAACAAAAATTAAAAAAAAAAACTTTGCCCATAAAGTTTATGATTGATTACTTGGGGAGAAATACTGCCTGATGCATATCTTCTTGGTTCACCTTATAACATACACAGATTGAATTTGCCTAACAGCTCCTGGGTGCACTTCAATTAATCAAGCTAAACAATGATTAGCTTTATTTATTTTAGTTTTATTTTGAATTTGTTAACTGGGGGTAGAGCACTGATCCCGTTGGACCTATTTCAGTCTCATTCCAGGGTAAATACAATAAACACATGACATTATATACACGGTAAATGTAAAAATATAATATATATTATATACAAAGTGAATACCATAAAGACAACAGGTAAATGACATTATATACAGAGTGACTGACCAAACATAATATATACATGCAATATATACAGAATGGACATCAGAGTTAGCATGCTGAAAGAATCACAATTGAAAGTGAAGTCAGAGGAATTACTGCAATGGCATGTTTGTTCAGAAAGTACCGCTTACAAACACCCCCAGATATTAACATTAGTATTGTGTCATCTGTGATGTTAAATACAAATTACATACTGTGATACACAGACTGAACCAAACACCCCACACATTTAAACAAATTTGCATCTGTATCTTGCACTACAGTTTAGAAGAAACATTTACTTTCTGTATTAAACTAAAACATAAGGGCCATCTGTGCAAAGATCTCCATACGAATATCAAAGTTTCCATGATAACCTTCAGTGTCCTCTCCACTTTCCTCTCCACTGTCTCCATATTTATCTTCCATATCCACAACATCCATATTAATCAGCTACATCAAGTAGTTGAAAAAAAAATCAAATTATATCATCACTGTCTATAGCTGCAGCAAAGTGGTGATACAATGTAAACAAATATTCCCATAGTAAACATTACTGTTACATTGTTTCATGTATGTCACCTGTGTTCAATAAAATCCTCATTACTTTCACTTACAAATGTTTTGGATACTTTAAACAGTGTTAATTAGAATTAAATCTGTCATTCACTTTTTGTTACTCTTCTGCTACTGTTATGGTATCTACTTCAGCACTCATTCCTCAGGTAGCATTCACATTGTATGCACTCTGCCATGCCTAATAAATGGAAAAAAGTAATTTCACTTTAAAGACATTCCATTCATTATTTTTACAATGCAGTTGTTTCATTAGGTTTTTGTAACTTATATATTAACATCATTTTAACCTTCAATTTAGCCTACACGATTCCACATGTATACCTCTCAACTGTTCAGATTTTTGCAGAATGCCCAGATTTTTGCCTCATATTTTTGGTCTGTTTCTCATTAAATTTGTGGTTTACTGGCAAATCACTGGGGACTGATGTCACTACATAATGACAGATATTTTCAGACTTCATATCCTTCAGAAAATGTATGCTAACATAAAACCTGTTATTCACGTAATTTTATAAATTTGTTAGTGCAATATTTAAAATCTGTCCCTATTTTTTGGGTCTTTGTCTAGATTACTTATGCTAAGAGGTTGAGAGGTATGCTCCCCAACATGACAACATAACTGAGGATATTCAAATGCTTTTCAACGTATAGAACTGAAAATGTTAAAAACATGTATTTTTATTAAAATCGAAGCTGCAAAATGAAAAAACAATAATCATATAAATGTTACAAACAAGTAGAAATGAAAAGTAAAAGCAAGTACAACATCTAACACCGTCCCTTTAAGGGTTGAGGAAGAAAGCATATTGCACAGCATCTGATGTTGTGGGGAATATCACTGTATAAGTAACTCATTGTTTTCATTATGAATTAAAGGATCAGAGTTACTGGGTTTTTGATTTCAGTACAGTGGGAATAGGCAAAGACTAAGGACTAAGGACAAATGAGATCAAATGCAAAACAAAACTACTTTCACAGTACATTAAGAAAAAGAATACACCAGACAAAATCAAAATAATACAGCAGAAAAATAAACTAAAGATGAAAACACTATATAATAGCAATAATCGTACTGTATGTATGGGTAATGCAGGGTTTTACTTACATATGCAAGTAATGATTATTACGTTATATCATTTTGACAAAAATGCTTTTCCATTCCACCAAGAGCAGATGCCCTAAGAGAGTATTTACTCACTTAAACAATTTCAGTGCAAAACAGATTCATCTAGGCACTAAATCTATCTAGCAAACTTTAGCTATATTATTCATGATACAGCTTACATGTGTACCACTGAAACTTCTGTAGGTGGGGATAAAAGACCAGCATGCATTGCTGGGGCTGGGAAATAGAAGCAGAAGTGATTTCTGGGGTGCAATGAAGTAAGGGAAATGAAAAGTTCAGCTGTGTGAGTGTACTCACCATAACAGTAGATGTCCACATAATAAAGAAATGTATGAAACAGTATCTACAGATAAACATCAGTCCCTTGATCTGATCAGTTAGCACTCAGACATCCCTACGGGCACACAGGGCTGTAGTCTTACACTGTGAGTGCTAGCATCTTGCTAGGTTATAAAGTGCACTGTGCTGTCCATGTTTCTTTAAAGGAGCCAAGAGATGCACTCAGGGAGGAGTGCTTCAGGAACCTATAAAGTATAAGAAACACAAATACTAATTAACTAAAATGACTGGTATGAAATTATGAACATCTGCTATATACCCATACTCAAATGTAAGTGTGTAACAAAAGAAAGATACAAACACACTAATGATAAACTGTATGAAAGACATCTGAACAAATAACACAGTAAATCTGTAACTACTACAGAGTTAACTTTACAAAATAGACCACCATGCCTATAACAAGTGCAGGACCAGAAGGATTGAGGGATGGTACTTGTCTGGCAGCAATGACCCCACTTTTCAGACATTTGCTGTCACAATAAGTATGCTTATACAAGGTACTGTGCTCTTTATAATAATCACTGAAGCAGGTGTTGTACAGCAGTATCATAGAGTGCAAAGCAATTTACCTTCGCCTTCCAGAAAAGAATGATGATCTGTAAAATGGCTTACAGAATAGCCAAAGAGCTTTTAGATTGCATATGCTGCAGTAGCGTTGTCGCCTCACAGTTACACATTGCCCATTCGATTCTCAGTTAGAGCGTCTTCTGTGTGGCGACATGCGTGAATGGGCGTTCCTTCGTTGAAGGTTGTGTGTTAGGCCTGGCAAGCCAGCATGTAAAACTCTACTGCCAATCATTAGCGGACCGGAGTTCCGCTGTGGCGACCCCTAACCGGGAAAAGACAAACATTCAGTTTGCAATGCCTAGAGAATGTGTCAATGGTTGTCTAAGTGTCATTCTTACAACTAGGACAGATACATTTATGAAGGGTGCAGTAACAACTGCTGGCTTGATGGGGTGGCCCTAGCATTGCCAGTCAAGGTATTGTTGTAGTCATTAAAACAAAAATAATATAATTAGACAACAATGACAAAGAGAAGTTTTGGTGAATGGATGACCCTGTTTTTTTTTTCTTGCATAAATCAACATAAAGAACTAACCAGACTATATCACTGGTTTTATATTTTCGGTACCACATTTGGGTTTTCTGGGCAAATCCACTGTATGCAATGTTATTTCACATGTAATGTTCATCATATTAATGACTGCTGCAGTAGTCTTAGATGTATGGGTTATATCCTGCCAAGGATATAGCAGACAGACAGCTTCCAAAGCTTCAGGGCATCTTCCACACACTCAAACTGTTAAGCAGCTTGAGCTGAGCTAACTAAAAATAAGTTTGGGTGCGAAGCCTTTCAGAGCTTTACTGACACTGACGAGAATGTTCCTCTGAGGCTTTTAAGGGTCGATGGTCAGCTTATCCTGTTCCTTTGCTAGGCATATAAGTTCTCTTTGGGGAATAAAACTTCCATTTAATAATTTTGCTATTATTTACACTGTCCTCCTAAGGAAAGTTATTTTATATTTAGGAGTTTATGTTTTATCAGACTGTCATGAGACTGTACTGTACGTTTAAACAAAAGCATTCTTTTTCCTGTCAGTTTAAAAGTTGTTTGAAGTAATTGAAAATATTTTTTTCTGTAGAGAAATTGTTTATTTTACTTTGTGGGGCTGGCATAGTGTTTTAAAGTGCTTTTTACTGTGTTTGTCTGGAGGAAAAAGTGACTTTTAAAGACTTTTTATTTTTAACTGCATTTGCTGCTTGTTTCCTTGGAAAACAGGCACTATTTTTAGCTTAACCAAGGAAAGAACTGTCAGTACTATGGTCAATCCTTCTTTCACCCACAAAAAGTTAAAGAAACAGCCATTGCCACCACAGCAGGCTAGCAATTTGCCTCATCCTCCTGCGTTCACTCCTGATCAACATAAGGTTCTTCCAGAAGTTTTCTACACTTGCAACTATATTTATGCATTTTCCACATTTCTTCCCTTCTCATCTGGTCCTTCACCTTATATTCCTTCTTTTGTTTTTTTGGCACATTCAGTTACTGCCTGTTTTTTATCCACTTGTGGTTTGATTTCCATTTCTGTTTGATGCCGATTTGCTTCTGCTATCCTAAGCAGGGAAGTCATCTTGGATTTATTCTTCTCATGTTTCAAATCTTTCACTACATTTGGGTCTTGTGAGGTCAGTAGATATGTGTGGAGTCCCATGACTGAAGATCTGTACATGTAATCAGTTTCAAAGAGGTCCATCCCTCCTTTGGGACAGAGAACATATAATCTTGGTATGCACTGATTTTTATAAATAATTTGGTGACCATGAAGTATCATTCTTGTTTTCCTATCTAATCTATCCAACACATTTTGGGGCCAGTCAATCTCTCCAAAACTGTAAGTTAGGACAGGAAGAGCAAATTGGTTTATAGCTTGGATTTTGTTCCTAGATGTCAGTGCTGTTTTCAGGATTAATTTAAGCCTTCTAAAGTATTCCTTATTAAGTTTTATTCACATTTGTTCATGTTTTATTGTTGATCCTTCATCAGTTCCCAAATATTTATACACTCCCTCTTGCTCTAGTTCTTTTATATCACATTATTGTCCCAAACTGATGTTTACTTGGTGCTGGAATTTTCCTGCTTTAAAGGTTGCTTTTGCACATTTATCAAGACCAAATGACATTCTTATATCATCTGAAAGTCTTGACAACTTGCAATTGTATTTTCAGTTCCTCATCTGATGAGCTATACAGTTTCAAATCATTGACAAAGAGAAGATGAGAAGTCTTTACACTTTGTTGTTTTCTAGGAGCCAAATTATAGCCATGGCCTAAGCTGTTAGGTAGACAGTGTAATGGGTTAAGGGCAAAGCAGAATAGCAGCAGTGACAGAGTCAACCTGGAATACCCCCTTTGAATTTTTATCCCTGGAATAATAATTTGGCCTTTATCATGGCTTAATTGCAAAGTGGTCTGCCATTGTTTCATGGTCACTGTTATATAGTCAGTCAGTGTAGGGTGTATCTTATACATTTTTAAGGACTCTTTTATCCATGAATGTGAGATACTATCAAATGCTTTTTGTAGTCAATGCATGCCAAACTTAAATTCTTCCCCTTTTTACAGTTCTCCACTATGACTTTATTTAACAGCAAATGATTCTTTGTTCCATAAGACTTTCTTTTATTGCCCTTTTGTTCTATTGCCATAGTTGAGTTTTCTAAATGACTATAGACTCTGTTGACATCAATTCGAGTGTACAGTTTATATGTCGTCAGAAGGCAAGTTATTGGTCTATAATCTTTAGGGTAGCTTGGAGGTTCACTCTTACGTAGGAGCTGTTGTTAGCCAGGTTGGTGTCTGTTTAGGGTGTGCATATAAATAGTTCTTACTCATGGCTGTGCCTTTATGCAAAAATGTTAATACTTTTAACCAGAAGTTAGGTACTGCATCTAGGCCTGGGGGTTTCCAGTTTAAGGCTTTTCTTAACTTTGTTTCAATCTCTCTGGCTGTTACTTCATCCCATTTCATATCCTGTACCTTTAAACTTCTTATTCTTTCTTTTACTTCTTCTATCCATTTATAATCCTTGTTATGTTCCACAGGATGGGTGGCCATGGTGGTGCAGCAGTTAGCATTGCCACCTCACAGCAAGAGGTTCTCTGGTTCAATCCTTGGCTGGGGTGCCTTCTGTGTGGAGTTTGCATGTCCTCCCTGTGGTCGTGTGGGTTTCCTCCGGGTGCTCCGGTTTCCTCCCACATCCTAAAGACATGCTGTAGGTGGATTGGACACTCTAAATTGGCCCTAGGTGTAAGTGCATGCATGTGTGCCTTCTGTGGAAGGTTGGGTGCCAGGCTGGCAACCCGACACCATAAAACTCCACTGCCAATCATGAGTGGACAGGTGATCTGCTGTGGCAACCCCTAACCAGGAAAAGCCGAAAGAAGAAGAAGTTATGTTCCACAGGATCTTCACAGATACTTCTAAAAAAATGTATCTATTTCTTCTTTTTTGGTGGTCTTTTAATTCCTTTTATCTTGTTTCCCAATTCTCTATAAAACCTTTTTGTGTCATCAATAAATTGCTTATTTTGTACTTTTCCTTTATATTTATCTGCATATCTTCTAAGTTTTTCTACCTGTGCTGAGATTTGTAATTTGTTATTTATGATAGCGCATGATAGATCCTGATCTGTTCTAATACTGTGCATTGCTTTTATCATATCTATCTTTCTAAGTATTTTCATTGATCTGTTCCTTCTTCTATACTCTTCTAACAGTGACACTTCTTGTCTTAGTTGCTTTATAGTTTTCACTATTTGATACTTCCATGGTGGTATTTGATTTATCCTCTTTCTCTCCTTCACTACCCTGTGTTCTTGTGGTATTACTTTATCAGTTATTAATTTAGTTGCACAGTAATATATCCTGTTTACCTCTGTTATATCACATTGATCTCTATGGACAGTCCTAATTATTGTGTTCATTTGTTTTATTAAACTTCTGACTTTTTGGGTTTTATTGACCTTCTGCAGTGTATTTCTTTCATTGATCTTTGTATGTCTATCTCTCTCTCTCTATTAAGTCAAGCAACTCTTCTCTTAGCTCGCTTTCTTCTAAACTGAGGGCACATTTTTTTTCCATTTCCTGTGGGCATTCTATAGAAAGTTCTATTGCATCTTTCTGTGGCACATTCTCTTCAATTTCATCCTGTGCCATCCATTACTCTGTCATATGAAAACTCACTGACCTGTCACTCCTCAACATTAACTGTGTCAGAATTCCCACAGTTTCCTCTTTCTTCCCTTGCCATCCAGCTTCAAGTGAATGTTTATACTCGTTTCCTGTGGAAGGCTCTAAAATATCTTCATATGGCACCTTACCAACTGCTTCCCGTTCTACTGTTTTTTCCTTAATATGGAGTTCCATTGTTCTATCCTTTTGTGTTGCTTTCTGAATTAGACTTTCTACACTGAATCCTTCACTTTGAAGGTACTCTATAACCTCAGTTTCTATTTCTTTAACTCCTCCATTACTGATCTCCTTTTCTACTTTTCCTCTTTGTCTTTTTATTTTTTGTATTGTTAAGTTTTAAATGTATTCCTTTGCCTGTATTTCTCTTCAAATATCTTTGGTATTGCTCTTTTTGTATTGATTAGTTTTGCTTTATCGTTAGCATTGATATTACACCATATTAAGTCTTTTTTTTCTTTCCCATGTCCATATTTCTTCTTCAGACATTTCCTGATCTTCCTGTTTCTCCTTACTTTGGGGACTCGTTCCATCATGCTGTGATGTAACCTGTGTTAGACCTTCTACATCAAATCCTTCACTTCGCAGGGACTCCATAACTTTAACTTCTATTTTTTTAACTTCTACTTTACTAATCTGCTTTTCTACTTTCCCTCTTTCTGATATTATTTTTTTATTGTGAAATTTTCCATGTCTGGATGCCTTTGCCTGTATTTCTCTTTGAATATTTTTGGGGATGCCTTGTTTATGTTGATTAATCTGGCTTCCACCGTTGCATAAATATTGCACTATATCAAACCTTTCTTTCCCATGTCCTTATTTCTTTTTTTAACTTTTCAAAAATATCTTGGTGCTGTTGTTTATATTTTTGCACTTTCTCAGATACTTCTTTTTTCAAGCAGATCAACGTTTCTTGGTCTATCTATATACTGTTTTTCAAAAAATTATTGTATTAATGACCACAAATTTTTATTTGAAGCTTCTGACAGTTTTTCCTGTGGAAGTATTTTTCTTTTCTCTAATTTATCTCTTAATCTTTTTGTATATCTTATGTCTGGGCATTCTGGGCTTTTTGCATAATAGCAATACATCATTTCTTTCTTATCCTCAATAGTCCACTCTATTGTCTTTATGGCTCTTCTTTGGCCTATCAGTTTTTGTGATTTTGTGGACTGCTACTTCCTTCTACAACAGGGGGGCCATCCTCCCCCTGGGCCTGGCCTGGCCCAATTGTAGGAATGTTTCCATATTTTGAGGATTCTATACTGTCATTTTTTTCCAATTCTGGCACCAGTGCTCCTACCATAATTGGGCACTTTTTATCCTGGATCTTGTGCATCGAGCTATCTTTTTTAATTTTTGACCTACTTCTGTCCATGATATACGCTATATAAATACTGTCTATATATCAGTGTTGTCTTGGTAAGATTTTGTAGAAAACGGGGTCTCCCTCATGAAGGTACTCACCAAGACTTGAGGATGAATTCAGTTTCAGCACTACTACTCTCCTTTGCTTGCTGACTTCTATATGAGTTTGAGAATGTTTCTTCAGTACATAAGGACTTTGCTGATGATGTAAGGAGACTGGCTGAAAGGTACCAAGATAAGACAGTTTTGATGGCAGGACAGGATTATGGGTAGTAGAGTACTTTGTGTGCTTGTTTCCATTGGATAGAGCTGGGGCAATTTGAGAACTCAAGCCAGTTAAGTTGATTAAGTGAAATGCAGTGGTGTGTGCGTGCATGAGAGTTGGTTGCGAATTTTCCAGTTTTATTGTCGGTTTGGTCAAGTCTTAGGAATTTGGCTTTATAGAGGTTAGTAAATATCGATGCTACATAAGTGAGTGTAGGAAGCAGAAAAGATGAGATTAAGTGTTGCCTAGTAAAGTTAATCAGGCATGGACTGGATCTATATAGTATGCTGAGTTTTTGATGAGGTTTTTCTGTGACTTCCTGAATATGTATATCAAATAGCAACTGATCATCAATTTTAAGCCCGAGAATTTTGGTAGGGGATATCTACATCAATGGTCATTCCATTGGAAGAGGTGATAGAAAAATTACTTTTGGTAATAACTTGGGTTTCTTGACTGAAGAGCATAAGCTTAACTTTCTTGGCATTGAGCACAAGATTAGAGTTGTCATATAACCAGTTTTCAACAGATGTGAATGCAGTTTGAGTGAGGGACTGAAGTTCAGAGAATGATGTGGCTTATAGAATCATCTGCGTATTGAATGAAGGGAGCATTAGACGAATGTAAAGTCAGGTCATTGATAAAGATGTTGAATTGAGGGGGGGCCAAGGAAAGAACAGTGTGGAAGTCCTACTGATATGAGGGAGAGAGGAGGTTATGGCGTGTTTCCATTTGGCTCATTAATTCCTACTTCTAAGATATGATGCAAACCAAGATATTTTTAAACATCTTTATTGAATTAGCACTTGTGACATGGGCAATTTATATAAAAGTTATCAAACCATATTAACAAGTTCACATTTACAAACATTATGTATCACATACATTTTTATATATCCTATAATCCATGCAACATTACATGCATTATTCAATTCCTGTCTTCTTTTAAACCGCATTCCTTCTCCAAAACATTTTCTGCACGCATTGTTCTCACACATTCCATTTTTTCTATGTAATTTGCTCCTACCCTTTTCTAAAGATCCTGCCTCCTGCTCTTTTATCCCTGTTACAATATTCACTACTTCAGGTTATAGTTGGTTTTGATTTTGATTTCTATTTTCAAGTTTTTTTTTGGCAGCCATCAGAATTAAATGCAACAATAAATGCCTTACTATATCTAGGCAATTCAGATCCTGTAGCCCAGCTCAAAAAACATATTTCCTTAGTTACACTCATTTTCTCATCCAGTATTAACAGAGTATGCTGTATGGAATTTTAAAAGTCTGCTAATGCATTGCAATACAAAACATATGTTCCCAATTACCTATTTCTTCCCCATCACACCTCCAACACTTGCCATCTACCTGAGGAAAAATAATTTGAAGTCTGCTTATGGTATAAAATTATCTATGCCAACACTTCAGGCAAAAATCCTAAATATTCTAGACTTTGTTACATATTTAGGAGCTATATATATGTCCTCCCATTGTTTCTTTGTGAACTGCATATCTAATCTCTCTTTTCAATCTTTTCTGACCTCTTCTGGTTGATTCCTGTAATTATCATGCAATATTTTATATGCCCTACTAATTATCCATTTTTTAACAGCAGCTTCTACTATAGATTAAATTAAAAACTCATCCAGTACAGGTCTTTCATTTAGGATTCCCCTAGCCTTTTCTCTTTGTCTATACTGAGATATCAGTCCCTATAGGGAAGGCAATCACTAGCCTACAGTCTAAATGTCTTCTTGGCCTCTTCCCATTCTATTACCTTTCCTTTTCTAATTATTTGTTTCCAGTACCTTTGTTCCTCTTCCAGTCTCCTCCAGTAAATTCCAGACCCATCTTGTCTATTTTCTGTACCCCTAATTACAGTCTTTCCTATCAGCAGACTCTCCTTTCTCTAGTCCTATGTTAGCTTAGTCTTTAGTATATTTCCTGATACTTTATGATTATAATACCCTGTATGACTTTTGTAATTCTCTTAAGGATCTGCATCCAAAATCCCATTATTTCCTTATTTCTTGAATTACCCCCGTTTCATCATTATCCTCCCTTTTTACTTTGCACTCTAGCTTTCTGCTTCTGTTATGTATAACAGTCTTAACTATGTAGCTGTCAAATATTCCTTGAAATCAGGTAAATCTAACCCACTTGTTCTTCTCTGGTTGATACAAATATGCCTCACCTGTGAATAAAACTAAAGGGACTAAAAACATTTTACTACTTTTAGCTTGCTATCCATATCCATAGCCAAGAGCTTTTAGTTTCTCAGTTTTTGTATTATCTGTTTAGTCTCTTCCTGAATCCTTTTAATCCATACTCTTAAATACTTCATTTTATCCTGTCCCCAAAAATATGGGTATTGCTGGACTAATTCATGTGTGGGTACATAGTTTATAGATGTAACCTTTATTGTATCTTCATTCATTTTATATACCTAAAAAAAGGAATTGTCTCAGAATATTCCACAACAGTGAGATGCCCTTCTCCTCTGGTTCCATCAGGGACAAAATAATATCATCTCCAAATAAAGCCAACTTTTCTTGAACACCATGCCAATCATATCTTTGAATTTCTGAGTCACTTATTTTTTGCCAGTGGTTCTTAGTATAAAACAAATAACAAAGGGGAAAGAAGACACCCCTGCCTGGTTTCTCTGTTCAGACACAACTTATCAGAGAAGAACCCTCCCAATTTGATTTTTGCCTCTGATCATTCATATATCCTTCTAATTAACGTTACTATTGTATCAGAAAATGCAAATACTTCTATTGCCCTACTTATAAAATCCCAGCTTACTCTGTCAAATGCTTTCTCTGCATCAAGACCCACCAATAACAGCATTATTTTCTTACATTCTACTTCCTCCAGATCATCACTGTTCTATTAATACTGTCAAATGTTTGCCTCCCCTCCACAAAACCACACTGATCAATATATATAAGTTTTGGCATCATCTTTGCCATTCCTTTAGCCATTACAAACATAAACACTTTATAATCATGGTTTGGAAATGAAATGGGCCTGGATCAGATGGGTCTTTACTGTCTTTAGCTACTACAGCCACCACAATTTTTTTCCAGGATGTTGGTGCCTCCCCTCCTTTTAAAATACTGTTAAAAAACTTCTAGATCTTTATCACTTTCTTTCCTCTTAGCTTCCAAACTTCCACTGGAATACAATCTATTCCTAGAGCCATTCCTGAAGATTGGTTATACACCACCATTTCTATCTCCTTTCTTCCTATCCTGTTAGTTATTGAGCCTCATTTACTTCTAATCTTGTCATATTTAAGTCTTCCATAAATATTTCCATTTGAGCTTTTTCTTGAATTCCCCACTTCTCTGCTTTATTCAAATTTTCATAAAATTTCAAAAATATCTCCAACACCTCTACAGGGTCTCTGGTTATTTTTCTTGTTAGAGGCTCCCTAAGTATGGCAATGACCCTTTCTACTTTCTGTTGCCTAAGTTGTTGTGCCAAAAGTTTTTGTGCTCTGGAGTTATTATCAAAAACAGTTTTTAACAGCAATCTTTCTAAACTCATACATATTATCTAGGTCCTCCTTTATTTTCTCTTTAGCACTTTGGAACTGTGCCTTTTCTTGTTTTGTGAGATTCTACTTATTTTCTAATACTTTAAACTTTGCCAGCCCCTCTAAATAATTCATATTACTTCTTAACCAGATCTCTTTTTCTTTTATTCTACCCTATTTAAACTCAACTTTTATTTTATGCAACTTACTAACTATAACTTCTATCTTTTCTAATAACTCCCTTGATAATTTTCATTACTCATTCCTTAACATTTTATCCTTTAACAGGACGGTGGGGAAGCCCCAGTATCTCATCTTTACTTCATTACCCCACATTTTTATCTTAGTAATTATGGGTACATGATCTGAAATAGCAGTGTTTCAAAGTTCTAAATTAAATGGACATGATTCTGTGAAATATAATGTCTAGCAAGTCTAGTCCAGTTATTGTACCTTGGGGAATAATATGCAAATTCTCTCCAAGTTCCTGCTCCTGAATTCACATCTTTCATACTAAATATTTTCATAAATTTCTTCAGAAATCTACCCTTTTTTGTTATATTTTCCCTTCTAGGCCTCCCAGATAAATCCTCATTTTTTTTGTAAATTAAATAAAAGTCTCACCTATAAGTAATATTCCCTGATGAAAGCTGATTATCTCTCTTCAAGTAATTTAAGCTCCAAAATAACAATTTTAGGTGGGATATGAATACATGCCAGTGTAATCCTCATCCCTTGCCAGTAGCCCCTTACAACTACAAATCTGCCATTATCTTTTGTTTGTCTTCTGTCACTAGTGGTGTCCTCTAACAATTAATATAAGTACTTCTGTTTTCCCTTTTCCCTGATATTCTGCAGAAAATCCATCTTGAAATCCTTCCTTTCTTTATAAAATTCTCATGGTCAGTTCTTTCCAATCATGTGTACTATAGCATTGCTATTTGCACTCTGCATTTGTTAGTATAATTACTTTTTGCCTATACCTGTGAGACCATTCATATTCCAAGATAATATGGAAAGTGTTGCCATTATGGTAAGAAGTCATTATTCCCACCTATTATATATGGCAACTTTTTAAATGTCTAACTCCAGCTTTTGTGATACATGCACCCAGTAATATTTGGCAGGCTATTCCTTTATACTGTTTTTATTATTATCATCAACACTGAAACCTATCTCACATTTAACAAGACTTTTATTTTAGTAACAAAAAAACCCCCACCACAGAATACCCACATAACTTTACAAACATACATAACTATGCACATCTTCAGATAATGAAGTTTAACCCTCCTAATAGACAGCTACTAACACAGGCCCTAGGTAACCTCTAATTAAAGTTATCTATGCTAAGACACATGATATTGCCTGTGGTTCTTTTAATCTTTATCTCCCCCCTCCCCCAGTGTGAAAACCATTGCATACTTTCAGAAATCATTAACTGTTAGCCTTGAAGAAATGATGGTTCTGTCTTTTATTGGAAAAGTAACAGAAAAAAGAAAAATGTATTCCTCTGTTGCAGCCTGAAAAACAAGCTGAAACATTAATTGCTAAAGGAGAACTTTTCATTATATTCAGTGTTCTTATATTTACCTGTTTACAATTAAAATTTATTTGATTAAGCCAAGGTTCTTCATCCAGACACTCACCTATGCAAAAGTAAGAGAAAACATATCAGTTCTATATATACTATGATCTGTGTACTTTTATATCCCATCTCCCACCTCAAGAACCCAGAATTACAGCCTAGTAACTTAAATATGCTTTTGTCTCACTTTGTTATCTTTTTGCACTGTAATGCCTACATTTCTTAGAACCAAAAAGGAAGAAAGAAAGAGGAAGAAAAAAAGTCCTCCATTTACTTTAATAACTTCATCATATACAAGAACAACTGAAAATACTACTATAAAATATACAATTTATATTGTGAAACATTTCATAGAAATACTATTAATAAAATAAATTGTTTAATTTACAGTTACCTTTTCCTTCCTCCTCCCCTCCCCTCAAAGTCCTTCCAAACATTAATGACAAGTGAGGCAAATGTCTTTCAGTTCCTCACAAGTTTAACAAAAGCAATAAAAGTCTGCTTCTTCCACTTATTCTTATACAGCCATATTTCACAAATACAACTGCTGCTTTGTAGTCTCATATTTATTCACTAATTTCCATGTTGCTGGTCATCAACCTTTTCATCTTCATCTCCCACTTCCAGATTCTGATTGAATTTCATGGTGCTCCCAATTCTTCTGGTCAACTCCTATGGTTTTCTCTGTCTCCCAAGCATTTTCCTTTAGAATAGTGAAAAAGGTCTCACTGGCAAAGTCTCTCCATGTGCTTTATTATCACAAGAATGAGAAATAGAGTCCCCTTCTACTTGATGTGTCATTTTTGGACACATTTTTGCATTTTCTACATAACCTGTTCTGTATCAAAAAATGACTGATCCTTCAGGAAAAAAAAAATGTTCTGAAGACAGCTGGATACAGAAGCTTGAATCTCAAACCTGCCTCTCAACATTCCCTGATTACTGTAATAATATTGTTTCTCTTCTGCTTGGTGTACAGTGAATAATCATTTTCCACAAACAGTCTACTGTCACCAGCTTTTAATACTTTGCTCTTCTGCCACTTTTGTCAAGATCAACTCTTTCTGCTGGTATGGTTGCATTTTATTAATACAGGTCTTAGCTGCTATTTCATGACTAGGTTTGGGGCATACATCCAATGGCCCTTTCAATTAACAAATCCTGCTGTGGAATACCAGTCCAGTTGCTTATTTGTACCTTCATAAAATCAGTACAGTCTGTTCCTTCCAGCTTCACTAGTACATCAGAAAATCTCAGGTTTTTCCTTCATGCTCTGTTCTATAACTCTACCACTTTTTGCAACAGTTCTTGAGCAGTCTCATACTCAGCCAGCCTTTTCTTCAAGTTGACCTCTGATTTTTGCAGTTTTATCGGTTTATCTGAACAACTATTTAAAGCATCTTCCATTTTCCCCCAGCCTTTTGTTATTTGAATTGATATACTCCTTCAATGTTTCATTTATTTTAATCATCTCTGAGCATATTTGATTTTTTTCATTTAAATTATTTGAAGTCATCTCTTGTATCAAATATGGAGCTTGAACTGCTTTTTGTTGAACAGCTGCAGGATTCTTCACAGTCAGGGTGTATCTTCAACTATTTTAGTTGATTTTCTTCAGGCTCTCTAAGTTTCTTCTTTGCTGGCATCCAGACACTGTATTTAGTAGTCAGCAAGTGAATTTTACTAAAATTGTCAGAATTACTAGCCCTTATCTAGTAGTTTCTTTTTCATGTTGGGAGAGCTGAAATTAAGCTGCTGATCATTGCAGCCATCTTGGAAATTGAAAAAAAAAGACAGACATCTTGAACTTTAAAACCCAGAGCAGTTACCAAATTATCCCATACGTAATATCTGTCTATTAAAGTGTTATATTTTTGTTCATTCTTACAGCTGATATTTTAATTTTAAAAACAGTTTAGCTTACAGTTTGTTGCTGCTCTCCTTTTTGCTTGCTATCACTGCTACATATGTTTAAGTTACTGCATTATCTGCTGCAAGAAAGCCAAACACCTCAGTTTGTTGCTGCTTTTCTCTTTTACTTTCTGTCATATCACCTGGTTCCTTTTCCACATTACCATCCTCAGCACTTCTGAAAAAATATCTGTCATCTTACCCCTTGAAACAGCAGAAATGTCACCTGGATCATCCTGTTCAATTATTTTTAACAGTACATCTCCAAGCCCTGTTGTCACCAGTTCTGTTATCTGCACCACTTCAATAGACATACTTACATCCTTTGTCCCTGAGACAGCTAAACACTGCTCATTTTTAACATCCTCCACACAGAAATATCTATTTACACTCTGATGGTCCAAACTGCACAAATTGTTGACAGACTCTTATTTTACACCTCCAAACTCTCCAAAACTTTTCTCCCTCCTCCATGTTGCTGCTTCCCTTGAGCCTCATACTTGCTACTGTAGGACCCCTCTGGCACCATTTAGCAATCCCAAAGAGTAGTTTTTTTTTTTATTGATACATACATACATTACATATAATTTACATATTTACATTATTTACATCTATTTACAAATTTCCAAACATTATAAACATCATTTTAAACATTTCTCTCCACTCTTTTATCCACAACCAAAACATTGGGGGTAATTCAGTAAACCCTACATGGAGCGATTCTCTATATAGGAATAGTGTTATGGCCCAAACATGAAATATGGCTGCCAAGCGATCCAGAAACAGGACTGGAGGTGTGCATGAGCATGCAACTACAATGCAGATACGGAAGCAATCGCGGAATACAAATGAGGTGATTTTGTGATCCAGGAAGCAGAAAGGCATCCGTGTAGGTGCTGTGTCTGCAGGAAAACTGTATGTGGTTACTATCTGTGTACCGGAATGTAAAAATAAAACAGGGGCTGTGACAAGTCAAATAAAAGCAGGTGCAGCAGGCAAGCAAATGGCCAAAACTATGACCGTTGACATTTAAAAGGGATGCAAGTAATGAAAAATTAAACTTTGTTTTAATCACATATGCCACATTTAAGCAGTAGACAGTGATGTGCAAACATGCTAATTTGCAAAAAAAAAAATTTTTTTAAATTGTAAAATATGATATGTAAAGCTATACTGAATTTTCCCATTATACTGGCCAGCATGCAGAGTCATACAATGGCAGGTTATAGTGGTTGCTAAGAACATAGACTCTAGTGTAGTGCAATATATAGGGTATGTGCAATTAGGTGCATGTAAATGAGCTAAGTTTATTGAATAGCAAAATAGGCCACCATATCCGCAGGTACTAACTGTGTAAGGGCTAGAACCATGGTAGTGTAAGCAGGAGAGACAGCTGACATGAAAAGGGGATGTGCCACAGTTTATGTAAGCACATTGGAGCCCAGCGGCTCCTGTTTGTGCTCAGCTGAGCAGAGCTAAGCAAGGGTGTGTGTTTGAGGCTGCTAAGCTGTGCTTAGCTGGTTAAAGAAAAGCTAAGCATGCCCATGTACAGGGGAGGGTCAAATCTGCTGAGCAATGTTTACACTGGAGCCACGGGTTTGCATGGCATGGGGCTTTGAAGTGGGGGAATTTGAAAAAAAATAAATAAATAAAAGGAAATAGCTTAGAAAAGCCAATCAACTATAAATGACTAATAAGCCCTCTGCCACTCTCACTGGCCCATTCAAACTCCTCAATAATGTAGCTGGCAGGTGGAATGTATCATAGTCAATCACACAGGTTGCATCTGCAGCATACCAGTATAAAGTATGCAGACACCCTTCAATCTGATTTTTCTCACATACTCTGCACCATGCATACATACTTGGGAATTCTCCATAATAAATTTTTATTGAAATATATTTTCCAAAAACATTACAAAAATACAATAAACATCACACACATAATACACTATAACTACTACAAACCATTTATACAATATCTACATGAAATGCTTCCTATATTTAATATATTCCTAAAATCAGTATCATGCTAATATAATATTGAAGACCTTTTCCCATATTTTCGGGTTATTAATATTTTTGTTAGTTTGTTTCAGAAGTAATTTATGTGCTAGTATATGCTTTATAGCCACAAGCTTAAAATTATTCCATGATGTCTTATATGGTTCTAGCCAATTTGTGGCTATATAGAGTTTCATCAGCAAAAAAATATTCATACAGATAATAGTTTGCGATCTGGAAAGCTCTCTTGGAGGAATGTGTAGAATCATAAATTCCCATGACAGTGTAGAACTTTGATAACCCATCTTTTGCAGTTGTACTTTAAGAGAGTTCAAAAGTTTATACATTTACAACTCAGAACATATGAAGAAGATCCGCTGTTTGATCTGCACAGTATGGACAAATTGGAGAATTCCTAGGGTTAAATTTATGTAATCTAAGATGTGTGTAATATGCATTGTTCCAAATCATCAATTGCGTGTACATCAGTTTTTGAAAAGAAACTGATTTCCTAGTTATATCAATTGCTTTTAATATCTGATTGTCTGTTACTGTTACTTTTTACCCAATACTCTGAAAGCAAAATTTTGTCCTGAAATTTCAAATCCTTAATTAATTTATATGCAGTTGCTATAAATTTAGTGTCTTGTTGGATAGCTTGCCACAATTCAGAGCACTTATCCACAAATCCAGCTGCAGGTTTAAAGTTCCTAAAGTAGCTCAAGGCAAGTTCTTTAACTTGTCTCATTATAACAATGTAACTTCTAGGTAGATTCATTTCCTGTCTAATTTGTAAAGCCGATAAGTCAAGTTTATTAAAAACATCAAATAGAGTCAGATTAAGTATTAATGGAAATTTGCTGAGATCGATCAGCTGATTATTTAGTTTAAAATTAGGATTCCTGTGGAAAGGTTGAAGAACCATCATATATTGCAATAAATCTACGGACTGAAATAAAGTTTGCAAAGATGAGACACAGGTTATTATGTGGTCCATGACCCCATATTTTATCAGACTAATTTTGTCCATAAAGGGCAATGCTTTAGGATTTATTTTCCTATCCAAAATATGCTTATGATTCAAGACCACCCAAGTTGGTATCCATTTTGTATACATCATAATTAGCAATTCTTAAAATTTTATTAGCGTTTACAATCAAATAATATGCTTCAAAGTTTGGTAGCTCAAGTCCCCCTCTTGTTTTAGGGGTCATTAATTTCTCATAAGATATTCTAGTTCTTTTGGGTTCCAGATAAATTTAGCTAGATCTTTATGCATTTGTTTAAAAACTGTTTTGAAATTGATAATTGGGCAGACCTAAATATGTATAACATTCGTGGTAGTATATTCATTTTCACTATTGATACTTTTGCTAATACGTAGTTTTAAATTCTTCCATCTGTCACAATCAGCTATTATGTGTTCCGTTTAACATTATTGTTATAAAAGTCCTTATTATCCGTAGAAGTTGATACCCAAATATTTAATATTTTCTTTACATGTTAACTTCCCCATCAGGGCCATTAGTGAAAAAGGTTTTGGGGTTCTTAATGGGAAGATATTTGTTTTCTGTAAGTTAATTTTATAATTGGAAACTACTGAAAATTCGTTTATGAGCTTTAATATCTTTTCACTGTCTGAAATTGGGGTTGTACAATAAATAATAAGATCATCGTGAATGCTGACATTAATATTTTATTCCTATAAATTATTGGTGCATTATGATACAAATTTTGCTTGATATATAAAAATAGGGGTTCTAGATATAGGTTAAACAATAAGGGGGACATGGGACAACCCTGTCGAGTACCATTTTTAATCTGTATTCTGTTAGAATAAGTCCTATTGATGTATAGCGTAGTGTATGGATTACTATATAATATTTGTAGTATCTGAATGAATTCTTGGGGCAAGTTAAAATAGGGTAACACATCAAACAACATACTTGGGAATTCTAACTGACAAAATGATAGGGGCTGCTGCTGCTTTGCTACATCTCTACATGCTACAGGCTTAAGCCGGCGATGATGATGCTGACAACAGTCCCAGACTGAGGAGGAGAAGAGTGTTCAGACCCAGGATAAACTTTCAGGGGCTACATGAGCTGGAGATAGTAGAGAGCTACAGGGTGGACAGGGACATACTACAGGAACTCACTGAGCTCTGCAGCCCTCACCTCAGACCCAGAGCCAACAGAGTGAACCTATCCCAATGGAAACAAAGGTATGTGCAGCCTTAAGAATACTAGCCACAGATACTTTCCAAAGACCTACTGGCGACATCATGGGGGTCTCACAGGCATTTGCATTCAGGGTACTTCACCAGTTCCTGAATGTCATGCTAACACATGCCAATGAGCACATTTATTTCCCCAACACCGCTGAGGAGAGGACCACCAATATGTGTCTCTTCCACATTGTAGCATACTACCCAGAGGTACTGGGTGCCATAGACTGCACACATGTGCACATCAAAGCACCACCTGGTGAGGAAGGTAGAGTCTACATCACCCACAAGGGGTATCACTCCATCAGCTGCCAGGTCATGTGCAATGCCCAGGGCATTATCATCAATGTGTGTGCAATACCCAGGGCCTTATCATCAATGTGTGTGCTGGCAGCCCTGGCAGTTATCACGACTCCCACATCTAGCATGCATCACAGCTGTACCAGGCATTTGCCAGGGAGGACATCCCCTATGGCCATCTAGTGGGGGATGCTGGCTATGCATTGGAACCGTAGATGATGACACCCATCAAAAATGTGCACACACCCACTGAAGAATGCCATAATGAGGCACATGCACAAACTAGGAACATTGTAGAGCATCTGTTTGGGCTGCTCAAGTCACAGTTCCACTGCCTTGACATATCTGGTGGAGCCTTGCAGTACTCTCCAGCCACATGTACACAAATGTTCATAGTATCTGCCATGCTACACAATATGATCCTGCGGAAATAGCTGTGGCAGGAATATCACAGGGAAGGGACACACAGCCTCCCACAATTGCCAAGGTCCTCACAGGCACAGGGGGACTTGGAGGAGGAACCCCCTGAGCCTGTCCCTATAGGCAGATGTAGGCATGCCCAGTACACCCTGGCCTTGGCAAAGAGGCAATGCATAGCACATACACTGACACCCTAGTGACCCAGGGACTGACACCTCACTCTGACTTGCACATACAGTAAAAAGGATGCCACATACATCACACTACCTGTACCTTACTATGTACAGGCTGTGTGCTGTGTACAGCCAACAGAGTCAGTTCTGAAGCACTGTCCTCACAACTGCTGCAGGTGCAAAGTAAGTCACTTTTCTTAACAACAAATGAATGGAGTAGTAGACTGTGATAGCATATCTATCGTATTGCTGCATGTATGCAAGGGAATGGGGTGGGCTACCGAGATAGCAGACAACTGACAGCTATGTGGGACAACAGGAAATGTCTGCCAAATACTGGCTGCCCCAGAATATGCAGTAGTCACCAAGGTGCCAAACCTTACTGCAGTATATGTAGGGACTAATAAACTGCAGGGTCGTAGGTCACATGCATGCATGGATGTCAATGTTGGAGTCCCATACACACCTCTTAACCTCTCACAGTAAGTCATCTGTACAAAGCCATAAAGACATTTGTGTCAAAGCTCTTACAAACTTAGGCAGTGATATTAGAACAGGTCTTGGAGTTGCATTAAGTATCTGAAGGGTAAGAAGTCTGAATCTCAAATGTCTGTCATTACTTTCTAACCTTGGTCTTTAATAATATGCCAGTATTTTCCAAGACGACCACAATACTATGCTAAATGGGCCTAAAATATGAGGAAAACATCTGGACAGTCTGTGGAAATGTGTACAATTGAGAGGTATGCACCCTCCACCCAACACTCCCATGTTCCCATAGAAATGCAGTAGCATTTATGTTTGTAGGGTAATAGTAGCGGACCACACAATCCCACATCTGTCCCAATCAACTTGCTAACTTGTTCCATGTCCACAATATGCAGGGGTCAATGTACTATGTAAGGGCATCATTAATACTGTCATGAAGTAGACAGCACTTACTGTTGGCTGTTGTGGCTTAGTGGTCTAAGTACAGTACTGTGGTTGTCAGGGTCCATGGTTCTAGACTGTCCATGCCAACTATTTTGCATGTCAGCTATACCTAAGGTAGGAGTTGTACACACTGTCCAGAAGTCAATATTTGTTACTGCAGGAAAGCTGGACAATGGAGGGACAAGGGCCACACATATGGACAGTACACAGCTTGGAGTAACCTAGACAGTGCCTAGTAGAAGAGCAGGTTGTGACAAGTCAGTGTAGTGTCAGGTTATAATTGGCTGCCATGTTACTGTGTCAGTACTGACAATAAGTCAGTGGTCACCATCCATACTCCTGGAATGACAGGGTGTCACAGAATGTCCACACGTATGCCTCATATATCTGTTCTGCTTGTCATAACATTGCATTTGCCTGCCAAACTATCTGCAAAACAATAAAGGTTGATGTGAAAACGTCAATGACAGACAGTTGAGAAGCAGATGTCATAGCCATAAGAAAATGCAAGCTAATACAAAACCATTCTACCAATCGTCTACGTTTGGAAGATCAATATTAACACCCTGTCCCCATGTCTGGGCCTGTGTCTGACTGTTTTATATGAGCCTGTCCAGATGTCAGTCTGTATGAGTTTGACAGCTATGGCCAACATGTAGTCTTATAATAACATTATAACACAAACCTTCTGTGGACCACAATAGATGTAGGGGTGCAATGATGGGCAACCTGCTAAACAGGTACAGTCAGAGGTATGAAGTCCATAACCCTGTGTGTGATGTTATGACTTCTAACCCACTCACACCATAACTACAAATACATAGCAGCAACTGTGGACAAAGCTGGTGACTGAACTACAGAAGGACAAAGAGACACATATAAGGGAAAGGGGAACCACTGGCCAGACAAATGGACAATGTGCACACTAGAACAATGCGTACAGTAACACAGGTTCCCTGCAGTGTATGCAGTCAGTAAACAAATGTCTGTCAGCGGTTCATCATATTACTCTATACTGCTCTGCCACTGACATACCAGGAAATCACAGTGCTATGTAGAATATACCACACATATTATGGAAAACTCTGCTCCAATGCACTCTGTACTCACACCAGGATATGACTCAGTTAATAAGGATAGCACACAGCCAGGAGATCCCAACCAGTATATCACTGAGGTGCTGGACTGTTTACAAAGGTTGATCAGCCAATTGGCTGTAGTACAAAAAATCCTGGACTGGCGTACAGCTAGCTCTGGAATGAAGTCCCACTCTTACTATTGAAGGTCATACTGAGCATGCCCCTGCACTTAGCGAATTACAGCCCATGTCTAAACCCACATCTGACTATACAACTGTGTTGTTCACATATGTCTTTGCATACAGACAACTATGTACACCTTAACTGTCTCTCCCCACCCCTATCAGACAGGATTACCCTCAGCTATCTGTAGGTGGCACATATGTGATATATCTGCATTGTTGGGGTGAGAGGCTAGCATAATGGTTAAGGTGTTTACCTTACAGACACAACCATACAGACACAAGGTGCAGTGTTTGATTCCCACATGGAGTAACTGGCTAGGCTTAAAATGACCCACAAGGGCAGTTAGCCTAGTACTAACCTATGAACCTGTTGAGAGTGATAGACATACATATATATAGGTAACATATACAAATATATCAATTATAGACAGGCAGAGACAGGGAGAGAAACAGAGACAGATACAGAGAGAGAAACCCTAAAAGGAGGCATAGAGTGATGTCCTGCTGCATACATTTGCACCCCAATTGTAACCAGTGGCACATGCCAGTATGAAGGTGAGCTCCATTGTGTAATAGTAGTGAGGTAGGGGTTGTAATCTCACATCACACACTGTCTGTGTGTGTACTTGTAGTTAAAGCATCTTGAGGCCTTTTCCACCCAGTAACCCCCCCATTGCCCTACTTTACAAGGCCTCCTGATGTCATTCACTTTAGAAGCACCTTTGGACACCCTTAAGCCATATAAGCTCTGTGGCACATGCGATAAGTACATAGCACTATAGTACATACAACTAGATAGGTAGGGATTCTAATCTCAGCACTGGCAACTGTGTGTGTGTGTTTGTGTGTGTTTCTATGTTAAATCATTTAGAGGCATTTTCAACCCAGTAAACTTCCCATTTCCCTATTTTACAAGGCCTGCTGATGTCATTCACCTTAGAAGCATCATTGGACAGTGTGTAGGTATATAATCTCTGTGGCACACGCAATAACAATGTAACACTATAGTACAGAAAACTAGATAGGTAGGGGGTTCTAATTTCAATACTTGCAACTGTGATACTCTGTGTGTGTGTATTTGCGTGTGTGTGTGTGTGTGTGTGTGTGTGTGTGTGTGTGTGTGTGTGTGTGAGTGAGAGAGAGAGAGTGAGAAGCATATCCCCTCTGTGTGTGTGTTGGTTACACCATTTTGAGGCTTGTTCCACCCTGGTGAACCCCCCATTGCATTTTACAGGGCCTGTTCATGTCATCCACCTTAGAGTCAATGTTGGACACTTTCTAGGCATATAATCCCCATGGCACATGTGATAAGTAGGTAACACTATAGTACATACAACTAGGTAGGTAGGGGTTTGAATCTCAATACAGCCAACTGTAGTACTGTATGTGTGTGTGTGTGTGTGTGTGTGTGTGTGTGTGTGTGTGTGTGTGTGTGCCTGTGTGTGTGTATTTGTGTATGAAGCATATTCCCTGTGGCTGCTGTGTGTGTTGGTTATACCATTTTAAGGCCTGTTGACTCCCTCCCCATGGGGATTACTTTAAAGGGCCTGTTGATGTCATCCACTTTATATGCACCATTTTAATCTCTACTGGCCATACCACTCATCTGTGCAGATGCATGCAGAATGTCCAGATGTTTGCAACATATATGTGGTCCATGCCTCATACCAATGGGGTTTTCTGTCAAATCATTGGCAAATCAGTGAGAGTTGGCATCACAAACAGTGACAGACATGTCAGCCTCAGACGTCATACCCTTCTGAAACTTCATGCTGTTACCCTATCACTTGTGTAAGTTTGTAAGAGCAATATTTGAGAAGTGTCCCTATTTTGGGCGTTTTATCCCACCATTCATGAAGGCATTCCCAAGATTAATTGCTGTAAGAAGTTGTGAGTTATGTCCCCAGCATATAATCTCTGTGGTGGATGTGACATGTACGTAGCACTATAGTACATACAAGTAGATAGATAGGTGTTCTAATCTGACTATTGCCAACTGTGTGAGTGTATGTGTTTCTGTATGCAAATCCCCTGTGGCTGTCTTGCTTGTGTGTGTGCAATGGTTATTTCATTTTGTGTGCCTGTTCCACCCTGTTAATTCCCCCATTGCCAACCTATTTAGGGTCCCTACAGATCTCATCCACCTTAGAAGCACAGTTATACATTTTCTAACACAAAGGCACTTTGACGCGTGCAATAGTCATGTCAGTTTGTATTGTACATAACAAGATAGGTATGTGTTCTAATCTGAAAAGTGGCAACTCTGTGTGCATGTGTGTTTCAATGCATGTCCCCATGCAGCAGTGTGTGTGTAAGATGGTGCTACCATGTTAAGGTCCTGTTAACCCCCCATTAGAAATCCTAACAGCCCCTGCAAATGTCACCCACCTGAAAAGTAGTTGCAGACACTGCAAAACTATAGTAGCTCTGTGGTGCTTGTGTTATGTATATAGCACTATCGTATGTAAAACTAGGCAGGTAGCAGTTCTACTGTCAACAAGGGCAAGTCTTAAGAGTGTGTGTGTGTGTGTGTGTGTGTGTGTGTGTGTGTGTGTGTGTGTGTGTGTGTGTGTGTGTATATCCCCTTGCAGAAGTCTAACTGTGTTACGGTGACCAGCATACCTGTCAACCCCTCAGAGAAAGACATCTGGTTAAAGCCATACAGCAAAGTGGGACAAAGGCCAAACATTGAGCACAAGCTTCACATATTGCTGTGACACACATGGAAAGTAGATATCAGAACAGGTTGTGCATTTGAATGCATTTTTCAAAGGGTATGAGTTGTAACATGACAATATCTGTCATTAATCTCCAATGTTAGTCTTTCATGATTTTCTACCAATTTGCCAGAAAACCACAATGTTATGACAAATGGAAATAAAATATGTGGCAAACATCAGGACATTCTGCAGAAATATGTAGAGTTGAGGGGTATGGCCACCATCTGTTCCACCCTGCAGGTTGCAGTCTATGTTTGGCAAGGTGTGACCTGTGACAACAACTCAAACAATACAGAGGTCCCCAGAGTGTAGAACAACAAGCATTTCATAAAGTTGTCTACTAATTGCATAGAGCAGTTATTGCACATCAGAAGCACCTTAATGTCATGACAAATACTGTACGCTACAGTAATGTCATACAAAGAAACTGTCATATTAGCAAACCAACAGACATCCTGTGTGTTGCACTTGCCGTGAGTATGGTATGTCCTACCAACTGTCACGTTACTAAAAGACATGTCCCACAGTCCACATTTGATAAGGTAACAACCACAATCTGTGTCACCTATGTGTGTGCAATATGTAGACATGTGAAGGCCCTGTGACTATCTGCTGCCCCCAATGAGCCACATGTATCTAGGCATGAATGCCAACTGCCTCCACACACATATTTATGTACTGCCTAAGGCTGTATCAACTGTAAGTAGTGTGCCTTCTGTCATTGAGCCACAAACTGTTGTGAACACACTGCAATGGGCCATACAGTGGGTGTGGAATGATGCCCATGTCCTGGCCTCAAGCTCAATGCAGGCAGCAGTGTCAGTATACCATATGGCAAGGACATGGCCCTACTGTTTTCCACATCAGCAGCAACCCCATAAACACACACACTGCGATGACAGACCTGGGTACTCAGCATGCTAACAATGTTGCATTCAGGCAACAAGTAACGTCAGTGGTCAGAAAAGGCTTGTATATGGTTCACCACATAGGTAAAGGGACTGCATCCAGACAAAAGGTGGACATTACCTCTGAATAGTCCTCAGTCAGTACAACACATTAGCAGCATGGCCAGTCTGCTATGCCCCTATGCAGACATCTGCAGAAACTGTAAAGGCTATGTTATCACCCACAAAGGTCATCCATGGCCCTCAACATCTGTTGCAAGCAGACAGCCTCTAATCAGTACTGCCCCAGTGGTTACCGGTCAGGTTATCCACAGGTGTCTGTGGCATGCCGAGATGGTAATGCTGTGATCAGCCCTTCAACAGCTGCCCCATATATGAGAGTATAACTGTGTGCGCATTCCTGGCACAACAAGCCTGAATCACATATGACACAGCACAAAAAGCTGATGGAGAGACAGGTTTGTCAACCAGAGGCTGCCCTGTCTCACAAATGCACTCCAAACATGCCAAACACATTACCATGCAGCCCCTCATCAACTGTTTCAAGGTTGAGTGGATGTGAAAAAAAACAAACATCTGTCCTGGGGTCCAACCTGTGTCCATCAATGCTATGGCCAACAGGTGCTGATCGATGATTGTGTTGCAGCTGAAGTTAGGGACCCAGGTTCAGTACTCTAGTAACCTCCTCTATAACTATCAACCTGTGATCCTAATGAATACCAAGGTGACATGCATCAGGCCTAGCTTGCTGTGTCAAGGGGTATGCATGCAAGGTTATGCTGTCTGCCCCCATTGTCCCTCACACACTGTTCCACACATACCTTGGCAATGAAAAGGTGTCCGTGTTGCCACCCCATCATCTTGAACTTCTGTAATCGCAGCAGCTCACCATGACTTACACATACAGAAACAGAATAAAGTCTGTGAGACAACAGTCAGTCAGCAGTACTAACAACAATAAAGCATTATGGCACAAAAGTACATACACTTTGGTGCATACACATGAGAACTGGCAGCAGACAGCACCTTACAGGGCATAACACTACTACACTACAAAATGCCATTACCATTACCTCTATTAGATTCACCCTGTGCATCAGACATATATTAGCATGTCTCTGCTTTGATGGTATGGATAACAGGGATGTGGCACAGGTATCATTACATACACAGGGTGTGGTGTGGGGCTGGGAAAGGCCTAGGCTGTGACATATAGTTGACATTGTATGTGTGTGTGTGTGTGTGTGTGTGCGTGTGTTTGGAGGGGTGCTGGTCAGCTGGGCCATGGAGAGGAGCTGTGTGCGTCTGTTGGTGATCTGCATGTGACAGTGATCTGTGAGCATTTGTAGGTACACAGTCAAGCCTTGTGCTAGACCTACACGAGGGTATGTTGGACAGCCATGGAATGTACATGGCAGAATGTACAGTTAACCATCTCTTGTCACAAACATGGGAACTGGTTCTGCCAGCAGTGGCACTGGCACCTTCATGCCCAAGGCCAGATGCAGTGCTACTTCCTGATGCTGACCGGTGTCTGCTGGCTCTGTGCACCTCATGGGAGTGCCCATAACCACGTGCCCGTGGCCTGTCACATTGTGGTATGGACAGCACCCTCCCTTCATTAATGCTGGTGGTACTGCCATTATGGGAGTGTGAGTGTGCATGGCCACATGGGTTCTCAGATGATGTTTTTGCTGACCTACATCCATGTGTCCAACGCCCTACTCCCACCACATGTTCAAGCACAGACACTGCACAGTTAAGGACTGACAATGTCTCACCCCACCATCTATCCATTACATAAGGAAAATGATGTAAGGCATCACCAATGCCACGGAGGAAAACATGCATACCAGGCAGTGTTGCATCCATGACCCTGAGCATCCATCTGGTGTACCGTTCACAACATGCCTTTGCCTCCATGATGGACCGAAATATGCATTGGGTGACATGTGTTATGACAGCTCTGACAGGGACTGGATGGGCAGCAGTCATCCTTCAAGCACCCCTGTCAATCTGCCTGTGTGGGACCTTGCCAACTCTCTGGCTATGGCTAGTGTCTACAGTCTCAGATGCCATAGTCGCCACACTACCCTGTTCAATGCCACCACCCTCCAACTGCCCAATATCTGTGGCTGCAGGGTATGTGTGGGCATACTGACCATGTGCGGGGATATTGGGGGTGGAAGTGGGATGTCAACCAATGGAACAGAGTCAGCCCCCAACAACTCCACCTAAGACTCTCAATGGCCATCATCATCATCAGTGTCTGATGAGACACTGACATCAGGTTGTGAGGGACACACTCTGACCTCCATGGTCACCTGTGATGGGAAGATAACATGACTACATTAATTCCTGCACTATAATGTTTGATGACACACACACACACACACACACGTGAGGTGCCACAAAGGCATTATACAGACCACACCTTCTGGTTGATGCCATGCACAACACACAATCAGGCCACAACAGACACACTCTGGACAGGCCCTCAACAACATGCAGTGCAGCTTTGTCCAGTTAATGTTGCTAGTACTATACACCTGTGAGATACATGAGAAGTCAGAGTATGTGAAGGACCTTCACCTACCACACACAGTGCACCCATGTACACCATAGTAATGCACCTATGTATAGCACAGTGGCTACACCTATACCAAGCTATGTGGGAATATGTTACAGTTCCCATAAATATGCTACTGTGATTACTAATGTGATGCAACTCAGTGAACATGCAAGATATTGCAATATGGTTAGGCTTAACAGTTGTGTGCATGGCAAACTGGCAGCCCTTAACATGCCTAGGGAATAGGTGACTCATGAGATGACAGTTCACTCTCACCAGCTACAGGTTGATGTTCCCCAGCCACACCAGAAGTACCTATGGAGATGTGGGAGAGAGATCTTGTCAGCACACACACATATGGCAATGGTACAGGATAATATGTGCATTTATCAGCATGTACAGTACAAGCTGTGATACTACCCAAATTGCTGACATTCACAATATATGTGCACATGTGTGCAATACAAAACCCCAACCACAGATGCAGATTGACCTGACATATGCATACAGGTATGCAGAGGCTGCCACTATGAATGCTACAGTATTAACATGATGACTACTGGAGGCTTACCTGATGCTCCATGGCTGTGGACTCTACCACCCACCTCCATGACATATGTACTGATGCTTTCCTGTGAGCTGGTGGCTGACGCCAGGTTTGCCAGGAACTTCTCTGTGGATAAGAGTGGTGGTTGTGTATCAGAGCCTCCACCTGTGCCAGCACGGTCCCTGGCCACAGCTGCGGCCCTTTGCCATGCAATGGTGTATGAGAGCACAGTGTCGGACCTGTTGGGAGTTCCTGTCCTGGTGGCCCATATTATTGCTGGTTGCTACAAGTTCTGCCCACAGGGCAGCCCGTTGCTGCAGGTTTTGGCGACTACTTCCCAACAGTACCTGGTGATGGAGTCTCAGGGTATCCATGATTGCAGCAGTCTCAGCTTCTGAGAAGGGGGTTGCATCTTCTGTACATCCCACCTGAAAGACATGAACAGTGGAACACATCACTGGACTGCATACATTGCTCACTATTATGTACAGACCCTGCACATACAATTTTGCCAGTACTATCCACTGTTAACTCCCTCATCATACCCCCACCATCTACCAGCACAGTATGTCTGTGGGTATCAGCAACATATTGGCATTACAGCATGCATCACCACCCTGATCCTGATGTTTCACGCTACTTCCTGCATGTGCTATGAGGTGTTGCACTGCATGCAGCTGCTGCACCTATTACTGCTTGGTCAGAGGCTGCCTACATAGCCTGCTGTGGTGTCAGCCTCCTACTGTATTAGTAATCACCTGGTCTGTAGGCCCACCCCTCAGGTCTCCCTGGCCTTCCTCCCTCAGATTCTGGAGTATATGGCAGGAGAGTGTCCTACAGCTTCCTCAGCCAGTGTGGTTGATATTGGTGTCTTGGCACTGTGTAGCACCTGCCTCATGTACATGGATGGACAGCCATCTACAAACACCACCAAGAAACACACTGTGTGAGAGTTGCAATGACTGTAGAAACCTGCAGTCCATGCTCTCTGCCTGTCAGTACTGCATATCTGTCCCCAAACAGGTTGTCAACACAATCAGTACACCTCACACACCTACATAACACACACAAACATCTGCAGTGGTCCTCAACATACACATCCACAAACAAAGGGGATCCATGAGGCAAAGACACACATGAATGCCACAGCCATAAACAGCACATAATACACATGGCCACACACCTGTGTCCCACAGCCAAACAGGCATCAGTCCATGTCAAACATGTTACACATAGGGGACTCCAGTGGAGACACACTGGTGTGCCTCTGACCTGGCTGTGTATGTGGATGGCCACAGTTACATTTGTGTCAGGTGACAGATGCCACCTTACTGCATGCACACTGCATTCTCTCAACAACAGGTATTGTCATGGGTCTGTCACAGTACATGTTGGTGTGCCTGACCTGACATGTATGCCGCTGGACTATATGCAGTGGGACATGAATGTACACACAGGTTATGTGTCCCAGGCAGGTATGTCTGTAGCCTTATGCAGCATTATTCTGTCACTTAGACAGATACCACAATACAGTCAGGGAATGATTGCCCTTAACATGTCCACATTTTTCCTGTGATATTCCAGGGGTTCCAGTACCTGTGAGTCAGGGGTGATATGGTAAACAGACCATGATGCTTTGCGAGAGATGGCCTCCATCTGTCTTCACAGATCTTCATGCATCTGGCAGTGGTTCCCAGCAGCCTCATAGTGACTCCATTAGTAACATTGGTAAAGTTATGTCTCCCAACATGCAAGTGTCAGTGCAGCACACATTGAAGGCCATGCTGCTAAATGCTAGAGGTGTAGACATGACTTTGCCCTCATTGCAAGCATTCCTAACCCTGGGAACTGCAGACGTCTGTGCAGTCACACAGACCATGGTTCAAAGGTGCAGACAGCACCCTAGCCTTAGATGGTCAACCAACCTATCATACATGCAAAAGCCAAAGTGTAGCCGGTAATGTCACGGGACATGCAGTTTACGTATACATGAGACACATACACACCTCCACACTGTACAGGCCATAGGATGCACAGAGGACACTGCAGGGACAGTTCACCACTGCCAATACAAACCTATTAAAATCACAGATAGCTACCAGCCACCGCATGTGACCAGGAAGCCCACTCTGCCTATATGGACCAAATCAACTGTATTTGGAGTTCGGTCTGTATCCTGATCCTGGGTCAGTTGAATGACCCTAACATACTTTGTAAGAAGTACCCATGCCAGCACACAAATGGCCAGTAAGCCATCACCAGTGGAAGTAGGAACACCTTGGTGCGGCCAGAGGCAACCCCCACATGAGGTGAAGGTGTATTGTAGTTGACATTACACAACACAGGTTACCACTGCCACAGCCCTACAATGTCATCCTCCATGGCAAAGTAACTGTCATGCAGTCAGGTTTGCAGTTACCATCTTCCACAATACCCATCTACCTAGGGCAGCCATACATACACCTCCAATGTGGAATACATCCTCCTGGGGGGGGTATACATACCCTCACTTGCCCCAAACCATCATCAAAGACTGGCACCAATTTCCACACTTAAACACAAGTACTATATGTGCATTTGTACAGATGCATGTAGTCAGGTATCCCCAATAGGCCTTCATCATCCTCTGCTAGGATATGTACACCTGTCTGGTGGGTATGTGCAATACATACTGTCCATAACAGGGATGACATGGCGCTGTCTGAGACAAAGTAGGGGCAGGTGCCCATTTTGGAGCAATGTCTCCTTAGCATGTACATGAGAATGTGATTTGTCCTGTAAATCTGCACAACAAACACAGAACCTACATTGTCTACATCCACTACACACAGTCATCTCTCCTACTGCACATATGTCTGCAACAGCACATGAAGCAGCTGCTCACTTGTGGTGCTCAGGAACACCAGCTATACTACTGCTCTTGGTATAGCATACCGTATGCCTTTCAGAGTCAGTGTAGGCTGCACCCCCTGTGTTCCTCATGAGTACATCAGGATATCCACAATATGTCCCCCATCTCCTATATGTGGGGAAAAAGTCACCACTGCCATATGATAGTCATGGTACACATCTGCCATGGGAGCCTATCACATCACAGCATGCATTGTACATGACCCCAAGCATAACCTTGCAACACCATAAGAAACTGTATTCAAAGGAGGACTGACTACTGTCTTTGTCCCCTCTGTTTCATGGAAGACCACTCTCACTCCTTTAGACTAAGATGGGCCATTCCCCACTCAGTCACATGATAGACTCAGCAGCCTAAATAGGCTATTCTGCAGGGCCATAGCACAGTTTCAAGTGGACCCCATTAACAAGGACATGTGCAACCTGGACACACTCCATTACACACACTTAGGCTTTGTCAAAGAAGGGTTCATGTGTGCTACACTCAGGTGACTTCAATGACACACCCACTAAAGCCATGGATCGGGGGGGATGACACTGCAAAATGCCTACCTTGAGCTGGACAAACTATGTGACAGAATAGCCCACATGTCCATCATAGATATAACACTGCCAAGTATGCATCACACTATATGTTACCATATGGGTAGTGCAGCAGTGCGCTGACACAACCCACCTATTCCACATAGGGAAATGCACCTCATGCAGTTCACCCATAAGTAGGTGTATAACCTGTTGTTACATGTTTGGGCCTCAGTTATAGGTTCATAGGTTCATAGGTGTGTACTAGGCTAATAGCCCTGGAGCCTGTACAAGCCTAGCCCATAGGATTACCCTAGCATCGTGTCACCCGACCTTAGTTCCCAGTGCCTCTGTCGAGTAAAGCCACTGGAGTGAACCCTGGGGTGAATTTTATATTTCCCATCCATTTATCAAGATTTCTCTTGAAGAGGGCCAGTGAGGTGCTCTGCTTGACATGTATGGGAAGTCTATTCCATACATGGGCAATCTCTGGGTTATGAACTTGTCCCTCCAGCATGTTCTGTTGATTATGGTAATGAGGTTGAGGTCTCTGGAGCGTGTGATGTGAAGGGATTGGGATTTCCTTAGATGTAGCATTTCTAACAGAGCTGGGTCAGATATGGCCTTGTAAGTCAAGCAGAGATTGCCTCTAAATAGGCGATATGAGACAGAGAATAGTTGGAGGTTTTTTTAGTCTGTCCATTATAGGACAAATGTTTAAGGCCTAGGATCACTGGCGGCTAGTGACTTCAAATCAAAGGGAGCTAAAGGAGACAGGTAAATGGGTGGGGTCAATGGGAAGGGGTGTGGCCAAATAGAAAGGGGAGGGGCTATTCTCAAAACTAAAAAAAATGTAACTTTAATTAAATACGCTGTCCTAGGTGCCAAACTATCATTATGAGAGTCCATTCAAGACAAAATTAAGTGTAGAAGAAAAAAATATTTAAATGCATTGGCTGCATGACAGCTTACTTAATAGCTAGATGGAAACAAAAAGGTTTTGAGGCATGAAAAAATAAATAACTCTTTAAATACATTACTGGAATGCCAGTCAAAATCAAGTATAAGAAAAACAAGCATGACTCAACTCAAACCACTTCTCCTTGCACTGTTCTAACTATAATTTATAGTAAGCTTTATTAAAGTACCAAGTAACATGCTGAAAGTAGCAATCTCTGTGATACCCCCACTTGTAAAAATATTTCTTATCCAAAAAAGACCTACTGCCTGACAACTATCTACTTGTTTCATGGGGAAAACATGATCAAAGTAAAAAATGAAAAGCAAACAAGAAACAAGCTCAAGATACATTGCTTAAAGGATTACTGTACAGGTAATGGACCACACATGATAGATTGGCATTCTGTTTGGTTTACAGGTAAAGCCTGAAAAGATGACTGCAAGTCTCCAACAAATGTAATGAGCTTCTTAAAATAATGTAATCCTGTCCTTTATTACAAATACTGTCATATGCATTTCAATACCCAAGGCTTATACATTATCTAGTTATGTAAGTATTCTATGCATGGCAACAACAGAAAGGCTTTCAATGTTGGCAGTTCTTTAACAGTATGCTTATTAAAGCTTACTTGCATCTTACAATCTCAGACAAGCTTACCTGATGGTCATTAAAGCATTGCTACTTAAACACAGAGCAACAGGCACTTTCTGAGTAATAATAAGCATAAATCAACAGTATAAAAATATGACAGAAACCAGAACATTCTGCAAAATCAAGGACAGAATAAAAGTAGCACTTGTGTCTACCTTGGATGGGGGGATACTCTGTAAATACGCTGCATAACTGCTCCTTGCCTTGCTTGGGCACATCACTACATGGGGGAGTGGGGCGCAACAAGTATGTCACAATTTGAAATGTCTCTGGCTGACTGTGATGGCCCTGACACATTTGTCATACCTCTCAACCTCAGAACAAGAAATATGGACAGAGCCATACACAGAAGTGGGACAAAGGCCCAAAAATGAAGACAATTTTTAAATATTGCTCTTATAAACTTAGAAAGATAATAGAATAGTAGGTCTTACATTAGTATGAATTTTCTGAAAGGTACGAAATCTGAAACTCAAATGTCTGTCATTATTTTCTAACTTCAGTCTTTAATGATTTGCCACTAATTTGCCAAAAAAAAAAAACACAATTTTATGAAAAATGGACCAAAAATGTGATGCAAAAATATAAAATAGCCACACAATACAGCTGGGAACCTGTCAAAGAAGGGACACTTTTTTAATACTAGTACTGCTAACTTGAGCAGCTGACAAAATAAAAGAATCTACATGCATTTGTGAAATAAAAGTAATCTATAACTCTGATTATTACAGTTATTTCTTAATTGTAAGCCCTCCACATTTTCTTCCAAAATTGCCATTTTGTGGCGGCATTATTAGGGGAAGAGCAACATTTTGAGCCAAAATTGGGGACGGTTGAAAGGTTTGGATATGCCTAATTCTATAAAGCAATTTATTTGCATGTACCTCTCAACCTGTTAATGCAGGAAATCTGGACAAGGCCAAGTATACTGGCAGAACATATAAACAGTACTATAAATTGTTGTATAAACTGAGACAATTGATAGAATAACAGGTCTTGCTTTAGCATGCATTTTTCTTGAGGTTCTGAAGTCTGAAACTCAGTGTCTGTCATTATTTAGTGACTTAATTCCTAAATTATTTCCCAGAAAACCACACATTTTATGAGGAACAAACCAAAAATAAGAAGCAAAAATCTATTAATTCTGTAAAAGCTGGACAGTTGAGAGGTATAGTTCAGCCGGGACTGTCTGAGTTTGCCGCCCTTCCCCCTCACAAAATCATGGCAGAATGGAGCCTCCCCCCTGCAGCCATTCCAATGAACCATTACTTGGCCCATTTACCATAAACACTAATGTGCATACTGCTTAACATCTATGATGATTTGGACTTCATTTGAAAGTTTTATTTTGCATTTTACAGCACAAACACTAAGACATCTGTTAAATAAAGCAATGCAATCTCACAATGAAAACAGACAGCATTAACACTTCTCTGCCCTTGAAATTCACATTAATTGAAACAGCATTGAAACCCACATTCAAAGAAAATACATTTTGCCAGTGGCAGATAAAGATTAACTTTGGGCTGTTTTCAAATCATGGGCCCCTAGGACACGAAACATACATGTGGTCTTTGATACACCTTCCTGATTGTATTAAACTGTATTCCTTGTACAATATAGTATAGTTGTTAGAGGGTGTTTGAAATTTGTTTTGAACATTTTTCCAGTAAACAATGAAACAAAATGCATGCACCAATAATGACAAAATTGCCCAATTTAGAAATTTTTTCTAGTAATGAAATGAAACAAAATGCATGCACCAATAACGACAAAACTGCCCAATTCAGAACATTTCTATCATAAAAGTCTACTCAAACTTCTACAGTCCACCAGTATCAGTAAATATGCACAATCTCTGAAGAAGTAAAAGTCATCTAAATAATTCCACATTAAAGAAATCTGTAACTAATGAAGAAGTTGCTGCTAGCAAACAACTTTATATTTAATTGTTTCATCTACAAATAAAGTGCCTGTTGTCCTTGAGGAATAAATTGCCTAAGTTGCATTTAAAAAACAATAAGCTAGTAATATTGCTATAGGGAATGGATGGCAAACTGATAACAGGTTCATAGTTACTAGGTATCTTCACCAAAAAGGACTGCAGCATCCACCCCCTTTACAATACAGTACAGTATCAGCAATGCATCTATGTATTGTGGGAGTAGAACCCACAGCCTTCTGCATCAAAAGCAAGTACACTACCTATTGTGCTATTAACAACACAAGCAGACTTGGCATAAGCAGCACTAAACTTTTGTTCCCCTGCAGCTCTCAACTTCCTGTAAAATCTACTTGACACTCAGCTGCATCTCTAAACTTTGCAGCACAAGAAATTGGAAAAAATCTGAAATTTGGGGGGGGGGGGGCAAAAGACCAAAAAACAGGGAGACATTTTAAACATTGCTTGTATAATATTGGAAAGTTGTTAGAATAAAATGCTGTGTTACCACCATACATTTCACTGCCAAGTATTGAACCCAGGACACTGTGCAAAACAGTCAAAGCAACATACCACTATGTCAAATCATCTGTTTTATGAAAGAAAGGAAGACTGAAACTTAAATGGCTACCATTTAGTGAATTCAGTTCTCACCATAGCCATCACCATCTTAGCACAAAACATCTGAACAAAGCCAATAATGGGGGAATACAGCCCCCAAACATATTCAGTGAATTCAGTTATCACCATAGCTCTCAACCTTGGCACAAAAAACCTGGACAAAGCCAATAATGGGGGAATACAGCCAAAAAAATAGGGACAAATATCCATTGAGGACACCAGAGCAAACCCACACAAATACAGAGAGGACATGCAGACTCCACACAGAAGGCACCCCATTCAAGAATCAAACCAGACAACCTGTAGCTGTCAGACAACAATGCTACCACTGCACTACTGGCTGTGTTAAGAAACAAAAATACAGAAACCACAGATTCTATGAGGAACAGAACAGAAAAAATATGAGGCAAAAATCTGCAAATGTTTTTACAAATGTTCGGTAGGGAATTCAGGCTCTTGCCAGTCGGGCCCAAGGTACAGGATTCAAGCCTTATTCTCTACCCACCACTATGATGTAGCAATTGGAGCATTTTACACACACACACACGTACACACACACACACACACACACAATTTTCTGCAGACAAATTACAGTGGTAGAATTTACAAGATTCTTTAAGCGTGAAGCTGCACCCATTTTTGCACATGAATATAAGCAAAATAATTGCAATACTAAAAAAAAGCCATTTCTGCCCTCACATACAAACAGTGTTTAGATTTATAGAAGCTAAAAAAGGCATGCTCTGTCCTCAGACCCAAATAGCTTTTACATTTATATTTTTGTAACAATTGATAACTCCATTACAGGACAGCAAGTAATTAAGGAAAAAAGTTATAAAAGCTCATTAAAAAAAGAGTTACCATTCTAAAAACAAAACAGAGAAACTATAATCTGGCTTTTTGGAGTGTAAGAAAAAAGTAACATACAAAGTAACATAGTTCTTAAATAATGGGCAGCTTTCCAGCCGTTAAGTTTTCAGACTCGGCCTGATAAAACACAGCCTTGCAATCCACAAGCAATGAAATATGAGCCAAGTTCAGTAACTATCTAACATGCTGATAAACTTTTGTTGACAGCATGTGAGGTAAAGAGACACCTTCTACAAGCCCTTAAGAAGGTGAAACACAGAAAGTGATATTGTTGCCCAGTCCAAGGTGCTTATAAAAACCTGGAACTTATTAACTGAACCTGCAGCATGATATCTTTTCCTGCATTTACTGTCATCCCGGAAAGTACATATTTCCAAAATGACAACTCCATTGACAAAGAGGATTAGTTATGTTATATGATTTCATTTGACCAGTTAGTGTACTAAAAGAAAATAGTCATCCAGCTACATTAACCATTCAAGGTGCTAAAAATGTTGGAAATATGCAACATGCCAAAGCAGTGTTTTCAGGGAAGAAGAGCTTCAGCCAAACTCTTACCAGACATTTTCTGTTGTATAGATTGGCAATGAAAAGAGAGAGTTTGCTTAGAACTCACAAGATAGGTGTGGTAAAGGTCGCTCCTTAGTAAGGAGGTGTATATAAAACTTACATCTGCTAGGCAGTTAAAAATGGCTATTATGAGTGTAAATAGTTACTGGGATTGGGGTTTAGGTGCACAACATTCTAGAGACTGATTAAGTCTCACATTGATGAAGCTAATCTAAAATGGGAAAACTTTCATAAAGTGAAACTCACCACAGTGTCTTGTTCTAAAGGCAGAATATCACACACCACCCACATAGGATATAATTCCTCATACACTACTCTAATGTATGCATTCAAGTTCAGGTTAATTGAATCTTAAAAAGGAACACTTCCATCTAGTGTAATGGCCTTGAAGAGGCGTGGTACATTCCAGGATGTGCCAGCCCACAGCAGCTCAGGAGGACACACCAACTAATGATGACTTGCACAATTGTGCAGAACAGAAAAATATATATTTTTCACCCATGTGAAGAAAGAAAAACGTAGCTTTCCACCCATGAGTGAATATTGCTTTTAGCTGTAAAAAAATGCTTTCGCTGAATCACCTTTGTGGATGTGAAACCTAATAAACTTTGTTGCACATTACTGTCCTATGCAACCAACCACAAGCAGAAAGTAGTACACTTTATTGAAGAATCACTTGCTTCTACAGCACAGTGATGAAAACTCTCAACAGTTGTATGTTCGTCATCAGTTAGAATCATCTCATTGCTGTACTACCATCATCATTAGCTATAATATCACATATATGTATATCATCATCATTAGGTACCTATTAATACGACAGTAAAGACAACCTAGTACAGAATGAAGCTCACATGTTAAGAGTGTATGCCTTCTTGACCATTAAAAGTAAATATGCCTTGTATCCCACTTCAGCTGCTGTTATAATGCATTTGCACTTCTTTATGCAAAACAGAACAGGAATACAGATCTGTGCATATTTTCCTTATTTCCTTCAACATACTTCAGTTACAGTTGATTGGCCTTAGCTATTTCTGCTAGTCCTCACCCTGTCATCCTCATAAATCATGTCTGCTGCCAATGCTTTAGCTTTACAAAACAATGTCTTGTCCAAGTACAGTAAACCCTGTAGAAACATTATTAATCATTTTATGGACATCCAGATAAATGCTATAACCTATTTATTTCAATGTGCAAAGTATTTTATGTCATCCAGCTTTCTCCCATTAAAAATATGCTTGTGCTGAAGTTAATGAAATGGTTCCTGAATACTGCAGCTGGTGGCTATTACTGTTGTGAAAGTGCATGCATGTCGTTAATTTAATTTATTTAGCTAGCAATTTTAATTGGATTAGTAGCTGTTGAGGTTATTAAAAATTTTCTAGAGTGAGATAAGGTGATATTTGTAATGACTGGGTAATTTGCCCAGTACACCTGGGAAAATATATTTTTTTAAATATGTGCCATGATACATATTTTACTTCTACCAGAGCTACCATCAGCTGAAAACTGGAACCTTGACATGCTATTGCAGGCAAATGTTACATCAAGGTGTTATATCATATCTCCTTTTTATATTTTTTTTCTGATATAAATTATTCCACTCCTCATCCATGCTTCCCCTTCCAAATAAAACATGATGAGTACTACTTAGGTGAAGTCACTAGTGCACTTCATACTGCCTGCCCCATTTGCATCAGTTTGGAAAAGGTATTTATTGTACACAATCACAGCAGAGCAGTACATCTTTTCCTACCAGCTTCCTAAGGTACAGAAATCCCCTGAACAAAAAAAAAAGAGCATCTGGACTACAGTGGTATGCTTTAATAAACTTACACCTCCCTCCATAATATAGCTAATGTAAACATAAATATCTCAGCTTTATGGATTTTGCACATATCTGAACACATTACAGTATTAGTACACCCACTTGTTAAACTGGCAGTCTTTAATTAATGTGGTGCATTCTGAAATCTAGCTATACAGAATGCCCAGGGGATTATGTTATTTTTATGCAGTTGGCACCGAAGAGGTCAGTGTAACAGGGATTGCGATGTTGTAATGGAAGAGGGGACTGTGATGTCCTGTGTCCTACCATTACAGCATTTTTGGGCTTCCCCACGAAGGTGTATGACTGGAAGTAGGCGGCAGCTATGCTGACCCCCACATTTATTACCCCACACTCCTAAACAGCCCTGGAGGAGGGGCAGCTGACCCACATACCAAATACAAGACACACATGGTTCCAGCTTTCTGAGTGGGAATATAGCCTGTTTCAAGGCAGTAGGAAAAACTTGATTCTATGAATCATTCTTCAGGGCAAAGTTAGCCATGGGTATGGGTGACTGCTACCTTACCCCCCCTCCCCGCACATGGTGGTGCACTCACAAATGCACCATTTTCTTTAGAATGGACGTTTTTTAAAAGATACTTATTTTATAACTGCATTTCTATACAACAAGGAGTCTTTCGATAAAATTACTAAGTGATGAAGTGAAGGCAAACATTTGCACTGCTCCCAGCTATAACAACCACTAACTGCCTCTTTCAAACTTGCTGTAATACATCAAATCACGCTTCAAAGGTTTGCTGTAACACTGTACTGTGGTAGAAGTGCCCCCCACCTCTTTAACAAAATGAGTTACGTATTACAACCCTTACATTTCCATGCCAAAGCTGGAAAATCTGACTGTCCATCCATATGCACACTGGCAATGCGGCTAGAACTGAGTGAAAACTGCTGTTCAGTTGTGGATGAGTAATACACAAGTATGCATGCAAATAACATTAAAAGCATCATGCAAATGTGCGATGTTTTTACCTGTTTATGCTCACAAACAAAATTTAACAACTCCACTCACAATCTAGGAGGTAAACTAGCCAAAGCGCAGGATGAAGCATAAATCAAGGAAAAATATATTCCACAAAGGAATAGTCAGAAATGGTACAGAAAGGAATCCAGTCTACTGCAAAAAGTGTGTGGACAATAACCTCGTCAACTACCTGAACTTCTCGGTCAGTCAAAATTCCAAAAGATCAGTGTTAAGGGACCAACTAAGTGGTTGGTCCTTGGAAACCTGGAGATCATCCCTCCACCTTTAGCTCTAAAGTGGCAAATCACATTAGCTGGTACATTTGCTGGAGTGATCACAGACATAAAGTTAAGTTCAATAAAATATGTATATTATCCATGCAAATGAGCAAGACATAGCTGTGTGTGCATGCAGTGGAACGGGGATCCCAGCAGCTCTTCTTGCATATTAGCTACCTTTTGGTGCTTGTGCTCATCTCCAGTTCATTGATCTTACAGGTACACTGCTCAGTGCACCGTAACCCTACACACACACACACACACACACACACACACACACACACACACACACACATGTCCTCCATAGCCCGATCACCTCCATAACTCTGCAAGACACACACCTCCATAAACTGTCTTCTGCAACACTCACACCCTACCTTCCTTCCTTCCGTATCAACCCGATCACCTCTATAACTCAGTCCACAGCCCGCGCATCTGTAGCAGCCTGCCTTAAAGCCTCCGTAGCCCGATAACCTCTGCAAGCTATGTCCACAGCCTGCGCAGTATGTTTCTGGGTTTCCCCATGAGATGTGAGTAGGCTGGAGCCTCCAGCCTGTGGGCGATGCAGTCCAGTGTGCTTCAGGTCTATGTGATCGTCACCGCACAGACCTCTGGGCTGGCAGGGAGGAGTTTCCTTCCTTCCCTATCCAGACTGCCTAACTGAGCAGTCTGGTATTACAGAACTTAGCACGCATGTGTGGAGTTCTGGACTGCCTAACACAGCAGCCAGGAACTCAGCACGCGTGCGGGAGTTCCGAGACATGAATTTTTTTTTAAATGTTTTTATTTTCATTTTGTACAGTGGGGGGATGTTTCTTTTTACAGGTGGGGGGCTGTAGTCCTGCAGTCCTATAGCATGAGCCGCCCCTGCCTAGGATCCTCTTTGTGAGGTGCTTTTATAGCCTCTCCAATTGTTGCAGGTGTTTAGTGAGGTACATGCCAAATGGGGCATTGCACTCAATGATTGGCCTAATAAGGGAAGAGTAGAGGGAGACAATGACCTCTTTCTTCCTGGATGCAAAACCCTTAGTAATGAGATTTGCCACATACAAGGACTTTCTGACCACAGTGGCAATGTGGTGATCAAAAGAGAGGTTGTTGTCAACCTGTGTTCCCAGATCTCTTATAAGGTCTTCTGTGTTCAATGGACTACCATCGATGTGGTAATTCATGGGAACTGGGTTTTTCCCAAAGGGGATGATGACATATTTTTTGGCATTGAGCTTAAGGCCATGGTTCTGACACCAGGCATTGGTCTCAGTGAGGTCTTTCTTTAGGATGTCAATATCACTCAGGGAGTTAATAATGGCTCCCAACTTGTAATCATCTGCGAACTTTGTCAGCCAGAGTCCCTTCGTGTTGACCTGGACTTCAGAGAAGTAGATACCAAACAGGAGATGACCCAGGACTGAACCCTGTGGGACTCCACTCATGACTGGTCAGCAGTCTGACTTGGAGTCAGCTACTTTCACACTGTGGGTTATACCTGTGAGCCAGTTTGCAAACCACCTAGTGATATAGGGGTTAATGCCTAGCTTACTGAGTTTTTCTATGATTCCTGAGTGGGGAATGGTATCAAAGGCCTTGGCCAGATCAAGGTAGGCTGTATGAACCACCTTGCCTTCATCCACAGCTCTGGTGACTGACTCAAAGAAGTTGACCAAGTTGAGCAGGCATGATCTACCCTTCACAAAACCAAACTGTGTGGGATCCAGAGTATGAAGATAACCTATATCCTTGTTTATTAGGTCAATGATGATGCATTCCATAGCTTTGCATATCAGACTTGACAGGCTAATGGGGCGATAGTTCCCAGGGTCTGTAGTCACTCCTCCTTTGTGGAGATGGATGACTGTAGTAGTGCGCCATTCAGTAGGGACAAAGCTTGAGGCGAGGCTGTGATTGAACAGGGCACACAGGTGAGGTGCCAGTTCACTCTGTAGTTCATGTAGAACACAGCCAGGGATATTGTCAGGTCCCATAAAAGCTGTATTCTTGGCCTTGGACAATGCTGTTTTAACCTGTGCAGCAGTAATACTGGGTGCCTGGCAATCTACTGGTATTGTGACTGGTCTCTTGGGGGAAGAGAGGAGTAAAGTTGGCACTGAATCTGTCAGCAAGTATATTGATAATATCTGTTGGCTCAGTATAGGAGGTACCATTGTGCAGCAGCTCAGAGCAAATCTGGGTATTGCTGTGGAGATGCTTTACATAACTATAGAAGGCCTTGTGGTTGTCTTTACTATCTGCTGCAATTCTGTTTTCATAGCTAGCTTTAGATGATTTGATGAGGGATCTCAACTTTTTGTTGAGGCTGATAAGGGAGATTTTCCAGTCTTGGGACTTCACCTTATTCTGCCTCCAGTCTTGGGACTTCACCTTATTCTGCATCAGTTTCTTCCTTCTGTTGTAGAGTTTCTTTATGGCAGAGGACTCCCAGATTGGCTTCCTTTTTTTGAAGGAGAGTGTCTTGGTTCTATTGGGTATGGTGAGATCCATGCATTTGTGTACGTGTTCGTACAGTGCATTGGTGTATGATTCAGCAGTCATGCAAATGATCTCCATTTGCATGGCTGCCATGAAGTTAGCCACCTCTGTTTTTAGGAGCCCAAAGTTAGCTTTTGAGAAGTTTTTCATGGTGGTTACCTTTGCAGGGAGTGGGTCAGATGTGGATTTCCAAGGTGATTAGTTGGTGGTCGTTTCTAACTAGGGAGGAGTTGACTATTGGTGTAGAGCAACGGTCGCCCATGTTAGTAATGACCAGGTCAAGGATGTTGCTACCTCTAGTGGGGAAGAATGAGCTGGTCCAGGGCATTTGAATTAATGAATTCCAGGAAACGTTGGGCAAGTGTATTGGTACATCAGTAGTTTTCCCAGTTAATGGAGGGGTAGTTGAAGTCACCCAGTATGAGAGTGTTAGGTTGGACCCTAATATTCTCCAGGGTACTTAGGAACATGCAGTGTGAATCTTGGGACATGGTTGGGGATCTATAGCAGGCTACGACCTGAATTGCTGTCTTACCCAATGTTAGCTGTACCTGAAGTATCTCAGATGCGTTATGTTGGGCTACCAGTCTGGAGGTGTGCGCATCCTTTATGAATATGGAAACACCACCACCTTTGGAGCTTCAGTCCAAGTTCTGGGGCAAAAGGTGTGGAATGAGTTATAGCCTGGTAGTGCAGGGGTGCTTTCTGCTGTCTTGAACCAGGTCTGTGTTACAGCAAAAATGTTGTCGATGTTCTCCATTTTAAGGAGTGCTTCAAGTGAGTGCATTTTGAGATTTAGACTGCTAACGCTTGAGCAGCATGACCCTCAGATTGCATTTGTTTGTAGCTGTTATGGAGGTAATTTGGTCTTTGGAACACCACCTAAAAAGGAACTATAGGGGTGGCAAGAGCCTTGGCCAGTATCCGGAAGACCAGGGGTGACAGATGCAGGCCATCTCTAGCAAAGCATTGAGGTCTATCAATCATGTCATCCCAGGCAGATACTGGATCCCCTTAGAATGACACCAGAAACTTAGCCAATTGTTGAAATCAATCATTTTCTGCTTGTACTGTGGCATCATTCTGGGTGATGGTAGGATGCTGCTCAGGGCTAGGGTCATACCCGCCTGGGCTACATAATCCCAGAGCTCCTCCATATCTCTTTTCATGTAGTCCAGGGAGGTATGTCTCAGGTTATTCACACCCACATGTACAATGACAGAGTCATATTTGTACCTGTTGTTGAGGGACCTGAGTGCATGCATTATGTGGTGGATAGCCAGCTGACTGTTACTTTCTCCTTATTCAACCTTGTGAGTGGAACATCAGTGTGCCTCACTATCGAGTCACCTATGACTAGTGTGTTGGGCATGCTGTTTTGCTTTAGGGGCTTTGGTTGAATGGCACACTGTTTAGGAGAGTTATGTGTCTCTTGATTAGTGTTATGTTGTGGTGGTCGAGTGTGTTTCTGCCTTGGAGATCTCTGCTGTTTGGGTAGATTTTTATTGAGAGCCTCCACGAAGGTGGGTGTGCGGTTTGTGTTTTTATGTGAAGGCAGTGAATGTGTGTGATCTGGATGGCTATGTGTTCCATGTGGTGTAGTGCAAGTGTTGACCTTCTCCTCTTGACCAGCTATTCCTGTCTTGGCTGGAGAGTGCGTGGCTTCCAATTTGGCTATATAAGTGGATCTTTTGCAAGTCTTAATGTTGGGAGGTAAGAGGGAGGAAAGGATTGCCAGTGTACATGAGGCAGTTGCTACATTACCTCAGGATGCCCAAGTTCACCAGGTTAATAGGAGAAAGTATAGGGAACTGACCTTCAGACATGCCTGGAGGGCATGTCTAATGTGTGATGTATAAATCTGAGGTGCATGTAAGAGCCATTAGCATATGTCCGACCATGTCTGCGGATGACTGCAAGCTGTGTGCCGTCACCAGATTTCCTAGTGATGGGGACATCTGGCTAAGAGGGTGTCACACACATACATGACTGTTGAAAGACATATGGCCTCAGGTTACTGTGGGTGGCAGTGATTGTGGTGGGAGCAACCAGTTTTGCTAGACATTGCATGGCTCAGTTATTCCTATGTTGTACTGACATGTATGTAGTTGTTCATAGGTTCATACTAGGCTATCTGCCCTAGGGCATTTATAAGCCTAGCCAGAATGTGTTTGGCTTTCGCCACCCATTTTAAATTTATTTTGCTATGCCCTTTTTCGAGGTTAGTATACTGTGCCTCTGTCTAACAGTGACACAGAAGTGATACCCGGGGTAAACCTACGATCTCCCATCCACTCATCAAGAGTCCTCTTGAAGAGAGTCAATGAGGGACTCTGCCTAACCTGGACTGGGATTTTATTCCAGAGTGAAGGGAGCCTCTGGGTTATGAATCTGTCCCTCCAGCATGTCCTATTTATTTCAGTGCTGAGGTTCAAGTTTCTCGAGCGCGTAGCTCAATGGGATTTGGATTTTCTGAGGTGCAGCATGTCCATTAATTCCGGGTTGGACATGGCTTTATACGTCAGGCACAGATCACCTCTGAGCAGACAGTATGCCACTGAGTAGAGCTGGAGTTTCTTTAACCGGGCAGCATATGGCATCTGTTTGAGCCCTTTGATCCTCTTGGTGAGGTACTTTTGGGGTCTTTCCAGTTGCTGCAGGTGTCTGGTAAGGTACATCCCAAAAGGGGCATTGTACTCAATTATGGGCCTGATGAGGGATGAGTAAAGAGGCGCGATGACCTCCCCTGATCTAGATGTGAATCCCTTCATAATTAGGTGGGCTATATAAAATGTTTTTCAAACCACTTTGGCCACGTGGTTGTCAAATGAGAGATTGCTATCAACTTGTGTCCCCAGGTCCCTAATTACTTCTTCTGTACTTAATGGATTACCACCTATGTGGTAATTTGTGGGCACTTTGTTTTTGCCAAAGGGGATGACTATACACTTTTTGGCATTTAGCTTGAGGCCATGGCTCTGGCACCAGTTGTCGGTTTCTATGAGGCCCTTTTGGAGGATGCTTGTGTCGGCTGGAGAGTTGATTATGGTGCCCAGTTTGCAGTCATCTGCGAACTTGGTCAGCCACAGTCCTTCCATGTTGGCCTGTACCTCCGAGAAATATATACCGAACAAGAGAGGTCCCAGGACTGAGCCTTGTGGGACACCACTTGTAACTGGTTTGAGTCTGACATGGCTCCAGCAATTCTAACCATGTGGGTTCTGTCCTTGAGCCAGTTTGCAATCCATCTAGTGACATAGGGGTTTATATTTAAGCTGGTGAGCTTATCTATAATGCCCGAGTGGGGTATTGTATCGAAGGCTTTTGCGAGGTCCAGGTAGGCTGTGTGGACCACCTTCCCTCGTCAATGGCCTTGGTGACTGTTTCAAAGAAATCAACCAGGTTTAAGAGGCAGGATCTGCCCTTAACAAAGCCGAACTGGGTAGGATCCAGTGTTTGTAGGTCCCCAATATCTTTATTTATGAGATCCATGATGATCCTTTCCATAGCTTTGCAGACCAAGCTAGTCAGGCTTATGGGGCGATAGTTTCCAGGATCCGTTGAGGCACCACCTTTATGGAGAGGGACCACTGTTGCTGTACGCCACTCTTTGGGCACATATCCTGTAGTAAGGCTGAGATTGAACAGTAGTTTTATGTTTGGGTTTAGCTCTTCTTAGAGTTCATGTAGGACGCAGCCTGGGACACCATCTGGTCCCATTGATACTGTGTTTTTTGCTTTGGAGAGGGCGGGTCATACCTGAGCATCTTAGATGTCAGGGGGGCAGCACTCTGCTGGGATAGATATTTGCCCTTCTGGTGGGGGGGGGAGAAGTTTGCGCTGAACCTGTCAGCTAGGATGTTGGCAATGTCTGTGGGTTCGGTGTATTTTTTGTCATTTTGGACTAATTCTGAGCATATCTGGGAATTACCACCCAGGTTCCTAACATAACTAAAGAAAGCCTTGTGATTATCCTTAGTGTCCTGTGCAATTTTTCTCTTGAAGCTGGCCTTAGACAATTTTATGTGTGCCCGTAGTTTTTGCTAATACTGATCAGTGATGCCTTCCCTTTTGGGATTTGACTCTGTCATTTAGTAGCTTCCTCCTTCTATTGTATAGTTTGTTTATGGCTGGGGTCCACCAAACAGGACGCCTGCCTTTGGAGGATTGGGTCTTGGTTTTATTTGGGATCACATGATCCATGCATTCCTGAAGGTGTTCATAGAATGTGTTTATAAAGGATTCTGCGGTCTGGGCGTATTTTCCACAGGCCCGGGGCTTTGAAGGATTCCACCTCAGTTTTGAGGAGTGTGAAATTTGCTTTAGAGAAGTTTTTCACTGTGGTTTTCTGGGCAGGGGTGGGGTCGGGATGTGACTATCCAGTGAGATTAGTTTATGGTCTGATCTTACCAGTGAGGGATACACTTCTGGTCTGGAGCATAGTGTCCCCATGTTGGTGATGATCAGGTCCAGTATGTTTTCCCTCTTGTGGGAGTGGTAACAAGTTGTTCCATAGCATTTGAGTTTATAAATTCTAGGAACCTTTGGGCTAGGGTGTTGGAGCTAGAGTAATGCTCCCAGTCTATGTTTGGGTAGTTGAAGTCGCCCAATATAATGGTGTTTGGAGAGACCTTCATATTTTCCAGTGTTCTCAGGAAGGCCGAGTGGGGTTCCTGGGTTTGGGAGGGTGGTCTGTAGCAGGCTATATACTGGAAGGCAGTTTTACCCACTGTTAGTTGCACATGGATAGTCTCTGATGCTTCGTGCTTTGCCACCAACCTGGAGGTGTGGGTATCTTTGATGAATATCGATACTCCCCTCCTTTTGTGGTTCAGTCCAGGTTTTGCGGCTGAAAAGCATGGTATGAGGTATAACCTGGTAGTGCTGGTGAGCCCTGAACCAGGTTTCTGTTACTGCACAGATATCGATGTTCTCCATGCTAAGGAGAGTTTCGAGTGCGTGCATCTTGAGGTTTAGACTTCTGGCATTGAGTAGCATTACTCTTAGTTTCTTATCCCTTGTGATACCTATGGAGGTGGGTTTGTCTTTTGAGCCTTGCCTAAAAAAGGCACTATGGGGGTAGCAAGAGCTGTTGCCAATATCTGAAAGCACAGGAATGACAGGTGCAAGCCATCCCTAGCGAACCATCGTGGCTTGCCGAGCATATCATCCCAAGCTGACAGGCATTGGATCCCCTTTGAATGACACCAGTACTTAAGCCAATTGTTGAAATTGATCATCTTGTCTTCATATTGTGGCATCATTCTTGGTGAGGGTAATATGCTACTCAAGGTCAGGGTCATACCGGCCTGGGCTACATGCTCAGAGAGCTCCTTTATGTCTCTTTTCATGTAGTCCAGGGCGGTACGTCTCAGGTCATTCACACCAGCATGGACAATGACTGAGTCATATTTGTACTTGCCTTGGAGTGACCTGAGTGCTTGTGTTATGTGGCGGATCCTATCGCCCGACAGGCTGCTCACCGTGACCCTCTCCTTGTTCAGCCTGGTGAGGGGACGTCAGTGTGCCTGACGATAGAGTCACCTATTACAAGTGTATCAGGTGTGTTGTTTAGTCTTAAGGGCTGTGACTGTTTGGCACACTGGCTTTGTGAGATATGTGTTGCACGTGTTTTGTTTTGGGGTAGCGGCTGCTTGGGTGTCTGCTTTGGAGGTCTCTGCTGCTTGCAGATCTTTATTTAGAGCCTCCAGTATGTTTTTGTGTGATTATGTGTTTGGTTTGCTGTCATGGTAGGTCTATGTGAGACTGGAATTGTAGTGAGTGTGGTTTCCTTCTCCTCCTGACTGGTTATGACAGTACTGAGTTGAGAGAGCTTAGCCTCCAGTTTGGCTATATGGTTGCATCTCTCACATGTGTTGGAATTTGTTGGGAGGAGGAGAGGGTTGTCTGTGTACATGAGGCAGTTGTAACATTGCCTCAAGATTCCCAGATTCACCAGCTGGACTGGAGAGGAGATTGACAACTGACCTTTGGACATGCTAGAATAATATTGGGAATTCCTTAATAATTGAAAACCAGGGCCAGTGGGGAGTGAGGGTGTAGTGCTTTTAATTTTTAGTGCTGACTTATATAATTGCTTTAGTGAGCAAGTGCCAGGTAACTTAAGTGCAATGTGTTACAGGTAACTTAAATGCAAAAACGACAAACAGTAACTTTCTTTCAAGTGAAACAAGGAAATAAGTACAGTAAGCAATGCAGATATCACTAGTGATCCACAGAAGCACTGAGAAGCCGCCTATTAGGTGGAATTAGCGTTCCAGGAAAATAACAAGCAAACAAACAAGAAGCATATAAACAAAGCTAGATTCAGCAGGCCTGGATCTAGTCTATGCTACAGCAAACAAGGTGTACCAATTTCAGTAAGATACAGTTCAAATATTCAGGCACTATAAACCTTTAACCAGAAATTCCCAGCTCAGAAGGGCAGAGTCCAGCCTCTTCTCCCACAAGAGTGCAGACCAGAAACCTTCTTAATGTAAAATAACTGGCCTGAAGCCCAAGTGCTTAAACCAGAACTAATACACTTTAAGAATAACAGACACTGGGCTCTCAATCAGAAGTTCCCAACTTAGAAGGATGAAAGCTACCTGTCCTGCCACCACAGTGCATGCCACAAACCTTCCTAATGTAAAACAACTGGTCTGAAGCCCAAGTGCTTAATCCAAAAGACTTAGAATGATAGCTACACTTTAATCAAGTTACTACCAAGCAGTAATAAATACAATTGAATACTTTAGAGAATGCCTGGATTAGTGCTCAAGTTACACAAACAAAGCTAGATCCAGCAGGCCCGAATCCAGTCTATGCTACAGCAAACAAGGCGCACCAACTTCAGTAAGAAGCAGTTCAGATATGCATGCACTATAAGCCTTCAACCAGAAATTCCCAGCTCAGAAGGGCAGAGTCCAGCCTCTCCTCCCACAAGAGTGCAGACCACGAACCCTCTTAATGTAAAATAACTGGCCTGAAAGCCCAAGTTCTTAAACCAGAATTAAAGTTGTTGTACCACAGACTGGGCTATGGGCCAAGAATGTGGGTGTCCAGATGTGACGCATGCTAAGAATGTAAGAGATAGATTATATATAATATATTAACACTGTATATTACATATTACTAATTATATATATATATATATATATATATATATATATATATATATATTTATTTTTTTTAGACAGGCAAAACTTAAGTTACCTACTTTCACATCTAACTTCTCTAGTGCACACTGCAGTGTTTAGGATAAACCATTTTTTTTTTCATCTTACCTTTAAGCATCCCTGTGACTAGCACTTGCTCTAATACCTACTGGAAAGCACTAGGAAACCTTAAACTGATACAAGCACTCAACTCTCCTTATTAATAAGGAGAAATTAATCATAGGCACTAAATAGCCTATAATTGCAAAGTACCTTGCTAAGGTAAGGGAAAACAGCTCCTGTATTTTTCAAAACAAAAAGCACCAAACCAGGCATGTCCAAGGGTCAGCTTCCGTTGATTTATCCTGTCCACCTGGTGAATCTGGGCATACTGGGGCAATGCAGCAATTGCCTCATGTACACAGACAACCCTCTTCTCCTACCACCCAACACTACAGCCTGTGAGAGATGCACTTACATAGCCAAACTGGAAGCAAAGCTCTCTCCACCTAAGAATGTGCTAGACAGTCAAGAGGAGAAGGTTAACACCTGCACTACACCTCAAGCAACACACAGCCCTTCTAAACTCACACCACCAACACTCATACATAGCAACACTACATCCACATATGCAGAGGCCCTTAACTGTAATCTGCCCAAGCAACAAGGACCTCCGAAGCTGAAACGCAAACAAACACCAATTACATCCAAAGTGCCACATAGCTCACAACAGCAGTGTGCCACCCAGCAACAGCCCCTAAGGCAAGACAACCTACCTAACACTTCAGTCATAGGTGACTCTATAGTCAGGCACACTGATGTTCCACTCACCAGGCTGAACAAGGAGAAAATTACAGTGAGCTGCCTGTTGGGTGCCAGGATCCGCCACATATCTCATGCACTCAAGTCACTCCACAAGTACAAATATGACTCTGTCATTCTCCATGTTGGAGTGAATGACTTGAGACGTACCTCCCTGGACTACATGAAAAGAGACATGGAAGAGCTCTCAGATCATGTGGCCCAGGCAGGTATGACCCTAGCCCTGAGTAGCATCCTGCCTTCGCCCAGAATGATACCACAATATAAGGATAAAATGATTGACTTCAACAATTGGCTAAGCTTCTGGTGTCATTCAAAGGGGATCCAGTATCTGTCTGCCTGGGACGACATGATCGACAGACCACGGTGCTTTGCCAGAGATGGTCTGCACCTGTCACCCCAGGGATTCAGGTTACTGGCTAAGGCTCTTGTCACCCCTAAAGTGCCTTTTCTGGGAAAAGTTCAAAGGACAAAACCACCATTGTAACAGGTACAAGCATGCAAAATCTGAAGGTAATGCTACTCAATGCTAGAAGTCTAAACTTCAAAATGCACTCTCTCGAGGCACTCCTAAAAATGGAGAACATTGATATCTGTGCAGTAACTGAGACCTGGTTCAAGGCTCCAGAGAGTACCCCTGCAATACCAGGCTACAACTCTTACCACACTTTTTGGCCACCAAACCAGGATCGAAACATTAAAGGTGGAGGAGTGTCCATATTCACCAAGGATATTCACACCACCAGGTTAGTTGCCCAACACAATGTGTCTGAAATTCTCCAGGTGCAACTAACACTAGGTAAGACTGCAGTCCAAATTGTAGCTTGCTACCGATCCCCCACCATGTCCCAAGATTCTCGCTACACCTTTCTAAACATACTGGAAAATATTAATATACAACCAAACATCCTAATACTGGGTGATTTCAACTACCCTGCCATTAACTGGGAAAACTACTCATGTACCAACACCTTTGCCCAATGGTTCTTGGAATTCATAAATTCCAATGCCCTGGATCAACTAATCCATAGTCCCACCAGGGGCTCCAATATCCTAGACCTGGTCATTACCGACATGGGAAATCAGTGCTCCACACCTATGGTCACCCCCTCGTTGGTCAGGTCAGACCATAAGCTAATCACCCATAACATCCACCCCCAGTAAGGAAACCTCCATAAAAAACTTCTCCAAAGCCAACTTCATGCTACTCAAGTCAGAAGTTACAAACTTCATGACACCCATGCAAATGGGAACTGAAAGTTCGACTGCTGAGTCCTACACTAAGGCACTGTACGAGCACATCCACTCATGCATGAATCGTGCCATCACAAATAGAACCAAGATGCTCTCCTCCAAAAAAGTAAGCCAATCTGGTGGTCCCCTGCCATAGACAAACTTTACAACAAAAGGAAGAAACTGTTGCAGAAAAGAGGAAAATCCCAGGATGCAAAAAACTCCCTTACCAGCCTCAGTAAGAAGCTGAGATCCCTCATAAAATCCTTCCAAGCTAGTTACGAAAATAAAATTGCCAAAGATTCCAAAGACAACCACAAGGCATTCTATAACTATGTCAAGAATCTAAATGGCAATGCTCAGATCTGCTCTGAGCTATGACAGAATGGCATTAAATATACTGGTCCCAAAGATATTGCCAATATCCTGGCAGATTGATTCAGTGCCAACTCCCCCCCCCCTCACCCCCTAAATGGCCCATCTCAATACCGGAAGATTGCCAAATTCCGGTAATAACGGCCACACAAGTAAAAAACGCACTCTCCAAAGCTAAGAATACAGCATCCATGGGACCAGATGACATCCCGGGCTGTGTACTACACGAACTACAAAATGAACTTGCACCTCACCTACGTGTCATGTTTAACCATACCCTCACCTCAGGCTTCGTGCCCACTGAGTGGTGCACAGCTGCAGTTATCCCACTCCACAAGGGGAGATCCACCTTGGATCCTGGGAACTACCATCCCATCAGTCTAACAAGCATGATCTGCAAGGCCATGGAATGTATTATCATGGAACTTATAAACAAAGACATTGGCAACCTTCAAACTTTGGACCCCACCCAGTTTGGGTTCTTCAAGGGCCGATCTTGTCTCCTGAACCTGATTGACATCTTCGAATCAGTCTCCAGAGCCTTGGACAAGGGTAAGGCAGTCCACACAGCCTATCTGGACCTTGCCAAGGCCTTTGACACCACCTCCCACTCTGGAATCATAGATAAACTTACTAAGCTGGGCATTAATCCCTACGTCACTCGATGGGCTGCCAACTGGCTTACTGACAGAACCTACACTGTAAAAGTAGTTGACTCCAAATCCAGCTCCAGACAAGTGGAGTACCTCAGGGTTTAGTCCTGGGACCTCTCTTGTTTGGCATCTACTTCTCTGAAGTACGGGCCAACACTAAGGGACTCTGGCTAACAAAGTTCGTAGATGACTGCAAAAGTACAGTTTTGTACCTACCATAAATGTAGATGTTCGAGGATCCACATTGCTGCAGTCCTAACCATTGGGGTAGTCCGCTGTCCAGTCGGCCCGAATACCAAAGTATATGGCTGACGTCGGTCAAGGCGCATTAGACTGATGTCAGGACGTCAGGGTACTAATGCGCATGACCAACGTCATATCCTCAGTCTTTTCTTGCCCCAGATGTCAGAAGACCCTAAAAAGACAAGGCCCAAACCAAAAACACCAAAAACCCCTGCACCAAACATATATACAATATATACAATTTTACAAGAATATAGCCTAATCCACACCACCACCCCTAAACACAGAGGGAAGGAGGGAGGTAAATTGGACTGCAGCAATGTGGATCCTCGAACATCTACATTTATGGTAGGTACAAAACTGTACTATGTTCTTCATTCCACATTGCTGCAGTCCTAACCATTGGGTAGAATCCCAAAGCAGAGGTAAGGGAGGCTGGCAAATCATAAGGAAGCAGGAGCTGTCAACATGCCTTGCAAAATAGCTGTGGCAAAACCAGCCCTAGATTTAGAGTAGAGAGGAAGGTGGTAATGCTTAGAGAAAGTATGCACTGAACTCCAAGTAGCTGCCTCCAAAATATCCTTAGTTGCCACCCCCCTTAGAAATGCTGTAGAAGTGGCAGTAGCCCTAGTGGAATGAGGCCTAATCCCAGCTGGAATCTCCTTGCCATGATGGGAATAACAAAAAGAAATGCAAAACCCAATCCACTTAGAAATAGTTTGCTTAGACACAGGCTTGCCCTGAGAACTCAAAGCAAAAGAAACAAACAACTGCTGAGACTGTCTGAAATCCTTAGTCCTGCTTAGATAATAACGTAACTGCCTATGTACATCCAAAGTGTGCAAAATCTTTTCTCCCTTATTTTGGGGATCTGCATAGAAAGTAGGCAAATGAATAGTTTGGTTTAAAGCCACACTAGAAACCACCTTAGGCATAAAGGAAGGATTAGTACGTAATGATACCCTATCCTTATGGAAAATCAAAAAGGGCTCTACTGCCATAAGGGCCTGCAACTCAGAAACCCTTCTTGCAGAAGTAATAGCCAACAAAAAGCAGTCTTCCATGACAAGTATTTCAATTCCAGAGTAGCCGCAGGCTCAAAAGGTTGTAGAGTAAGTTTTTCCAACACAAAATTGAGATCCCAAGCAGGAGTAGGAGCTCTACGGGGGTCTTATATTCTTTGCCCCTCTAAGAAACTGCTTGAACAAAGGATGCGAAAACAATGGTGGGTCACAATCATAGTGAGCTGAAATTGCTGCAGCATGAATCTTAATGGAAGAGAAGGACAAACCTTTGTCCAATAACTCAGTAAGATATTGAAGAGCCACACTCAAATTAGGCTCAGAAATCTCCAAATTCTTTGCTGCACTCCAAAATAAAAATCTCTTCCATTTTTCTGTACACTTTCCTTGTACTAGGTCTCCTGGCTTCCATAATCACATATAAAACTTGTTGAGGAAGTTGAGACCTGCTGTGTTTCAAAACAGAATATGCCAGGCTGTTAGATGAAGAGAGTGAAGTTTGACATTGAGCAGGTGACCGTCCTTCTGAGATAACAGGTGTGGAATCAAAGGTAAAGGCCATGGAGGCTTCCTTACCAGACTCCTTAGTAGTGGGTACCAGTGTTGCCGAGGCCAATCTGGAGCTATTAAAATCATCCTTGGCTTGTCTTGTCTGACCTTTAGGAGTACCTTTTGAAGAAGAGGCAGAGGTGGAAAGGCATACACATGAAGATTTTTCCAACTGAAAGAAAGAGCATCCACTTTCCAAGCTGTGTGATGAAACCTCTTTGTGCAAAACTTTGGCAGCTGGTGGTTTAGTGGAGAAGCGAACAGATCTATGTCTGGAGTTCCCCATGACACTGTCAATTTCTGAAATACATGAAGATCCAGTTTCCACTGTGGGGATCCATGATTTGTCTGCTTAACACATCTGCTAAGGAGTTCTGTGCTCGGCAGAAACCTTGCCTGAAGAGTTAGTTGCAAGCTGAGCAGTCTCCCATAAAATCATTGCTTGCCTGCATAGAGGATAAGAATGTGTTCCCCCTTGTTTGTTGATGTACCACATGACAGTTGTGTTGTCTGTTAGAATCAACACCTGCCCTGGAAGAAGCAACTCCTTGAAAGCCATTAATGCCAACTGAACTGCTAACATCTCCTTCATGTTGATATGTAGATGCAGTAGTCTGGCAGGCCACTTGTCTTGTATCCACTTTCCATTTAGATGAGCTCCCAAGCAATGTCCGAGGCATCTGTCGTTAAAATCTGACTCGCCTCTGGCCGGGTCACAGAGAGTCCCTTGTTTAGGTGACATTCCTGAGCCCACCACAAAAATTCTTTTTGAATGCAAGGTATTATTTGAATGACAGTGTCCAAATCCTGGCAGTGCTGTGTCCATACATTTTTTAGATACCATTGTAGCTTCCTCATATGCAGTTTGGCATTGGGAAGCACCAGAATACAAGATGCCATGAACCCTAAGGCTTGAAGGACTGTCCTTGCAGTCAGCCCGGACTGAAGAGATAATTGATGGAAGTAACTGGAAAGATTCTTTTGTTTGTCCGGGGGTAGAAAGGCCATCTGGGCTGCTGTATTCAGTCTCACACCCAGAAAGCACATGTCTTGAGAGGGTACTAGACTGGACTTTATTTCGTTCACAGAATACCCTAGGCATCTTAGCACTGCTATGACATATTCCAAATGCTGTAGAAGGTCTTCCTTTTCTTGAGCCAGAATCAGGCAGTCGTCCAAGTAAGGGTAGATTTGAATTCCATTTTGCCTGAAGTAAGCTGTCACTGGAGCCAGAACCTTTGTGAATACTCTGGGCGCAGTAGATAAGCCAAAGGGCAATGCAGAGAACTGATAATGAGAATTTCCAGCTCGAAAACGCAGATACTTTCTGCAACTTAGTCTTATAGGCACATGAAGGTAAGCTTCCTTGAGATCTAAAGTTACCATCCAGTGATTCTTGCCCAGCAGAGGTAAAAGCTGTTGTAACGTCAACATTTTGAACTTTGGAATGTCCAGATAAGTGTTGAGGATAGATAAATCCAAAATTGGTCTCCACGTGTTCCCCTTCTTTGGTACTAGGAACAGGCGAGAATAAAATCCTAGGCCCCTTTCTGGTACAGGGACTGGCTGAATGGCCCCTATTTGGAGTAACAGAGAAATTTGCTTGTGAGCCTCTTTCCTTTGTGGAGGAGGAACGTCTGGCATGCCCTTGAAAGGGGGCAAGGTATGGAAATAAAACCTGTAACCGTGGTGAATGAAATCCAACACCCAACTGTCTTGAGTAATTAAATCCCAATTTTCTTTGAAAAGAGACAGCCTTCCTCCCAAAGGAGCTGCCAGACGAGAATGTGCTGGCAGCTGAAAAGGCAGGTCATTGGGTCTGTTTACGAAAGGACTGACCCCTGCCCTCACCAGAAGTCTGAGCAGGAGAACTCCCTGTTCTAGGCCTAAAAGAACCTTGAGCTCTGCCCCTACCCCGTCTAGACCTACCCCTAGACTGGGAATCATAAGCAGGATATGTCCAACCCTTCGTAGGCCAATGTCTGCTAAACTTTGGAGGCTGCACCTGTAAAAAATCTTTAACAGTCTGCATAGATTTAGCCTTGTCCTCCATTTTCTTTAAAACTGCTTCCACAGGCGAGCCAAACAACACATCAGACTGTAAAGGAGCATCCAAAATCCTTGTCTTAACATGCTCAGCTAAATTCTGATCCCTCAACCAAGCGTGCCTGCGAAGAACAGAACCAGTGGCAGCCACCCTCGAGGAGGCCTGCACAGCATCAAAACCACATTGCAGAGAATGCTTACCCACTTGTTCAGACACATGAACTAAATCCAGCAACTCTTTACACTCAATACCTTCCTCCAGAGCATCCACCTTAGATTTCAATTGTGAAAGGAGATAATTCTGGTATTTTAGCATGTGAAACTGACAATTCAATGCCCTCATGGCTAAAGTGGAGGAAGTATACACTTTCTTACCCCATCTATCCAAAGCCCTTGCCTCTTTATCAGAGGGAACAGGATTTTTAACAACAGAGGCCTTAACACCTTTAGGCCCCTGAGAAATAGTTTCTGGGTCTGCCATAGGACTCTTAAAAAGATACTTATGAGCTTCAGGCACCCTATAGTACCTATCAGGTTTAACAGGGGCAGGAGGCAAAGAATCAGGGTTCAGGGAAGCCTCTGCAAAAACATCTTCCACCACATTCAACACAGGAGGTATAGCTAAGGCCTATGCTGGGGTAAAACAAGAATTCCCTAAGCCTCTTCCTGGAATCAGAGTAATCTTGGCCTTCCCATTTAAAATGCTCCCTCATGGAATGCAGAGTCTCTGAAAATGAAAAATCCTCAGGTGGAGAAGCTGAAGGAGTGGAGTCATCCACATCAGAATCAGAATACTGGGGTAACTCCTGCAAGTCTTCAGTCAAGACTCAGAAGCCTCTGAACACTGTTCAAAACTCTCAAACTCAGGCTCCACCCTAGGCCTCTTATCAGGAGGGGGCATAGAACCTCTAATCATAGTAATCAAATCCTCTGCCATTTTAAGCATATGTTTCTTAGGCACAGAACCTGAAGTGCTAGGAGAAGCCCCCACTGAAGCTAAACTAGGCCTACCTCTCAAAGAAGTCTTAGAAACAGAAGGAGAGGCTCTAACTACCTTAGGAAGAGAGGGAAGAACAGCTACCTGAGAAGCCCCCTCAGCCTGGCCTACCTCCTGAGAGGGCACATCCTGTAACAGTAAAGTCTCAGCCTGAGACTCCAAAGAAACTCCTGGCAAAACCTCTGGCTCCACTGAGCCTTCTAAAGAACCGACGTCCGGGACTGCCGGTTTTTCAACCCTAGGCTTTGCTGCTTTGTCCTTGCGCTTTTTGGACGAAGCGGGCGTCGGAGCATCCGACGGCATTTTATAATTACAACGCTTCCCAAACACTAACCTGGCACAGTCTAACCTCCGCTTAATAGTGCGTTTGTTAAATCTAGCACAAGAGCGGCATCCAACAACGTCGTGCTCAGGCCCTAAACAAGGTATACACAAAGTATGGTAATCCCTATGAGGTATCTGTTTCCCACAAGAAATACAGTTATTCACTTTTTCTGACATCCGGTTAAATACTGAGGCAAGAAAAAACCAAAATGTTCCCCAACGGGGTACTTAGCCAACTTTGATTCGGTCTGAAACTCCGACTTCAGAAAATTTCAGAACGCCAACCTGCACTCGCAAAACTGCTTCTGCATCGGACCATGCGGCAAAAAAGACTGAGGATATGACGTTGGTCATGCGCATTAGTACCCTGACGTCCTGACATCAGTCTAATGCGCCTTGACCGACGCCAGCCATATACTTTGGTATTCGGGCCGACTGGACAGCGGACTACCCCAATGGTTAGGACTGCAGCAATGTGGAATGAAGAACATCTTGGAGCCATTACTGAATCCCCAAATGATGTGGATATTCTACAAAAGGGCCTTACAGAAACAGATGCTTGGTGCCAGAGCCATGGGCTCAAGCTCAATGCCAAGAAATGTATAGTTATCCCCTTTGGGAAAAAAACATGTACCCCTGAATTACCACATAGGTGGCAGTACACTAAACACCGAAAGTGTGATAAGGGACTTAGGGACACAGGTGGACAGTGGTCTCACCTTCAATAACCACATCACCACAACAGTCAGGAAATCCTTCTATGTGTCACACCTCATCACTAAGGGCTTTTCATCCAGAAAAAAGGAGGTCATTGTCCCACTGTACTCATCCCTCATTAGACCCATTATAGAATACAACGCCCCATTTGGTATGTACCTCTCAAGACATCTGCAACAACTGGAAAGGCTGCAGAAATACCTCACTAAAAGAATCACAGGCTTAAAGCTGATGCCCTATGCTGACCGCCTTAAAAAACTCCAGCTATACTCTGTCACATATCGTCTACTCTGAGGCGATCCCTGCTTAACATACAAGGCCATGTCAAACCCAGAGCTGTTGGACATGCTACACTTAAAGAAATCCCAATCCCTCAGAGCCACACACTCCAGGGATCTAAACCTTGTCATCACAATAAACAAAACATGCTAGAGGGATAGGTTCCTGACCCAGAGACTCTCCAGACTCTGGAATAGACTGCCCATACATGTCAAGCAGAGTGCCTCTTTGGCCCTATTCAAAAGGAACCTTGATGATTGGATGGGAGAAAGGAAATTCACCCCGGGGATCACGTCAGTTGCCCTGCTAGACAGGGGTCCAGGGAAGTAAATAGTGTGGGAAGAAATAGCCAGGGAATTGTTATGGCTAGGCTTGTATAGGCTCTAGGGCCGATAGCCTAGTACCAACCTATGAACCTATAATCATATATTATATTATAATATATATAATATATGTTTCTAATAATATATTATGTCAGGTGTATTTGTAAGACATATGTGCATGCATACAGTGTGTTATACATGATTGGCATGGACATGTGTGTTCAGATGGGTATGACGTATGATACTGAGCTGTCTGTCATGGTTTGTAACCACACTGTGCACTGCATTGCCAGTATGTCAGCACACAGAATAGGTTTTATGACAACCTTGCCATAAGTAGGGGGCAGAACTGTGTTCCTTCAGCAACAGTCTGTGCAGTTATCAGCTGTACCTGATATTGTAGGCCTCCCGTACATCCAGCAGCAGCATTTACTTGTCTGTGTACTGGTTTGTTGTCTGCATCAGAGGCCCAGGTTAGGGTTGCTACCTTTTCAGGTGCCCAAAGTGGGACATTTGTGGTACAAACATCAGATTTTGCAGGCCAAAACATACCCATGGCCAGTACAAAGGACAGAACTTCACTTTTTTGTCTAAATAAAAGCTTCATCTTGTAGCATTTTAGTTGCTTATTCTGTTTCTGATAACATTTATGTTTTTCAGATGCAGAATAACTGTTTTATGCAAGTATTACATAACATATGGGGGTAAATTTTGTCCTAATCTCTGAGGTCATTGGCCATTTTGTCAATTTTATGGCAGAACACAACTGCCCAAAGAGGGACTGTCCATCGCAAAGTGGAACAGGTGGTAACACTAGAAAACGTACACTGTGATTTGTCTCAGCATATATAGGAGTAGTTTGCCACTGGCAATCAGGATATGTTTGTAAAAATGACTTGCTCTTCACAGCTCAGTTGGCCTACTAGTGTAATGCACTATGTTGCAGTTGACAAGGTGCTGGGTGCAATACTTGGCAGCAGTATCCTTTTTCCCTAATGTTATGTCACTGTACTGCATGATATATTTTGAAAAAATGCATTAATTCCCCAGAGCTGAGTTTGTGAAGTGGTGCATTTTTCTGACTGTAGTTCAGAAGGTCCTGGGTTTAGTACCTGGCAGTGGTGTCTTTTTTTTCCTACTATTACATGACTACTGCATGATATATTTCCAAAAGCAGTTGTACTTCCCCAGAGCTGATTTGGCCTACTGGTGCATTGCTCTGACTCTAATGCACAGTGTCTTGGGTTTGAGACTTACCAGGGCTGGTTATTTTGTTGCTGGGCAGGACAGTGTCTGAATGAGATAGAGTGATTAAAGTAGTTTTAAGTGGGTTTGCTTGGTTTTGCGTGTCGTACTGTGATGCCAAGCTGTGCTTAGGTCCATTTAGCTTCACTTAGCGCCATTTATCCCCACTTAAACCCACACTATTTCCAAAAAAGAAAAGAAAAAAGGGGTGATAGGAAAGTGGTGAAATGGGGGCAAGCAGGGGGAAAAACATTATGAAAGGCAGCTAGGGATGTGAACGACAGGTGTAGGAAAGAACTTTTAGTTATGTACTCACCATAACTTCAGATGTTTGGGATCCATCTCGCCTACATTCTGAATGATGGGTTCGGAGCCGATCCCTCGGCTCCGACTCGGCACGCTTATGCCAAAGAGCGAAGTCTCTTATTGGCTGAGCTTACTATATCCCAGGATGCACCACTACCAGTCCCCCAGATCTAGTTTGTCCGCATACATGCACACACGCATACCCTGCTTATATAACATCGTCAGATGAAACAAGATAAAAACAGTTGAACTCAAAACCGTTCAATCTCTTCTGATCTGCAAGGCAGGGGGAAGGAGGGTGGGTATCAGGAATGTAGGCGAGATGGATCCCAAACATCTGAAGTTATGGTGAGTACATAACTAAAAGATGTTATGTGATCCTATCTCGCCTACATTCTGAATGATGGGACAGCCCCTAGCACCTGAATCCTGGGTGGCTCACTGGAAAACACTCCTGAGTACCGTGGAACCAAATGATGCTCGTCCTTTAGATGCCACATCCAATTTGTAGTGGGAAATGAAAGTGTGCGGGTTGGACCAAGTAGCCGCAGCACAAATTTCCGATATAGCGAGCTTGGAATGAAAGGCTATAGAAGTAGCCATAGCTCTGGTAGAATGAGCTTTGATAGATGATGTAAGATGTTTACTTGAAGAAGAATAGGCCTGAGTTATGCAATCTCTGATCCATTTTGAGATTGTAGCTTTGTGATGGTTTGGCCCAATTTATTATCTGAGAAGGACACAAACAACTGGTCTGACTTACGAAGTTGCTGAGTCCTGTCTAAATAGAAGCGTAATTGCCTGTGAACATCCAATTTATGGAGAGTGTATTCTGCTTCATTAGAGAATTTTGGAAAGAAAACTGGTAGTTCTAGAGATTGTTGAAGACAGAAACTAGAACAGACCTTTGGGACAAAGGATGGATTAGGCCTAAGTGATACTCTATCCTTGTGGAAAATCAAGTACGGTGGTTTAATAGACAGGGCTTGAAGCTCTGAGACTCTTCTTGCAGAAGTAATAGCCACTAAGAATGCCGTTTTCCAAGACAGATATTTTAATCGCATGTAGCAGCCGGTTCAAAAGGGGAGATGTTAATGCGTGAAGCACCAAATCAAGATCCCACGGAGGTGCAGGATGAAAAACTGGTGGTCTTAACAGACTCGCACCTTTAATGAGCGTTTTGCATAGTCTGCTGCTCATCAAAGGAGGATCCGTGGATTCATGGAATTTAGAGATAGCAGCTAGTTGGACTTTAATAGTTGATACAGAAGATCCCTGATTAAACAGGGATGTTAAGAATTTCAAAACCTCTGGGACAGGAGCAGTGATAGGGTCTAAGCCCTTGAGTTGAGCTTCCAGATAGCAAACCTCTTCCACTTACTGAGGTACAATTTGTTAGTGGTGGGTTTGTGGGCCGAAGATAAAATGTGAACAACTTCCGGGTCTAGTGTGTGACTTCTAACTAAGGTTGGAAGTGGAGGAGCCAAGCTGTCAATTTCAGAGATTGAAGGGACTGATGCCAATGTCGACTGATGGATTAGCAAATCCGGGATCAGGTCTAAGGTCCACGGATCGTCCACTGCATGCTTTTCAGGTAAGGAAACCATATCTGACGAGGCCAGTATGGGGCAATCAGAATCATTGAAGACCCCAGTTGAGAAGCTTTTGAATAACTTTGGGAAGGAGTGGAATTGGAGGAAAGGCATAAAGTAGCCCTGTTGGCCAAGGTTGTGCTAGAGCATCCATGGCTGGTACTTCCTGATGTGGAATCAAGGAGAAGAACCTTTGGCACTTGGTGTTTTGTGGAGTTGCAAATAGGTCGCAGCACGGCCCCCATCTCTTGAAAACCTGGGCTGCTACTGTGCGGTTTAGAGACCATTCGTGAGGAGAGAGAATTGTCCTGCTTAATTTGTCCGCCAATACATTTGACTTTCCGGGATGTGGGTCGCTACCAAGAAGCGGTTGGTAGCTACAGCCCATTCCCACACTCTCATGGCCTCTCTGCAAAGGGGATACGATCTGGTCCCTCCTTGTTTGTTCAGATACCAAACCACCGACATGTTGTCTGTGTGGATGGCGATGATGCCTTGAGGAAGAAACTTGTGTAAGGCCTGTAGGGATAGAAGTACAGCCCTCATCTCCAACACGTTGATGTGGAGAAGAGCTTCGTCCGGAAGCCAGGAGCCCTGAACTAGCCTGCCCAGACAATGCCCCCCCCACCCTATCTGGGAGGCATCTGTCGTCAGGGTAACCACTGGAGGGAGAACAAAGGGTTTTCCCTGATCCAAGTTGGATGTCTGAAGCCACCAGCGAAGGTCCCTTTGCATATTTCCGTAATGATGATGTGATGATTGAGGGGAAGATCCTGAAAAGACCATTGAGTTGACAAGAGCCACTGAAGAATCCTCATGTGTAATCTTGCTAGAGGAACTAAAAGAACCGTGGCAGACATTGAGCCTAAAACCTGTAGGACCATCCTGGCTGGGGCTTTGGATCTCGAGATCAGAGCTTGAACTTGGCCCTGTAACGTTCGGATCCTTTCGGCAGGAAGAACGACGCATCAATGTTGAGTCTATCTCTCCTGCTATAAACTTTATGCGTTTAGCGGCCAGCAAGACTGACTTTGACCAATTGAATGTAATCCCTAGGAAACACCCAGGAGATGGTGGCTTTGAGGTTGTCCATTAGCAGATGCCTGGTGGTGGCAGTCAGGAGCCAGTCGTCGAGATAGGGAAACACTTGGAATCCAAGACTTCTCAGGTGAGCCGTCACTACTGCCAAACACTTGGTGAACACCCTGGGGCTGTGGTGAGACCAAAGGGCAGAGCACAAAATTGGTAATGACTGACTCCCAGGCTGAAGCGCAGATACCTTCTGGACGCCTGATGTATCGGTATGTGATAATAGGCGTCCTTGAGGTCTATGGAGCACATCCAAACATCCTTCTCCAACAACGGGAGAATGGATTGTAACGTGACCATTCGGAATTTGGATTTCGTGACGGATTGGTTCAGTCTGCTGAGATCCAATATTGGTCTCAGGTCCCCTGTCTTTTTTGGCACTAAAAGAACCTGGAGTAATTTCCTGATCCGATCTGGTCTGTGGGGACCGGTTGGATGACTCCTTTTTCTAGCAGCTTTAAAGCTTCTGCGGCTGCTATTTCCCTTTGACTGGGTGGTGGGTCCGGGATTCTCTTGGACGGTGGGGGTGAGTATTTGAATGGGATGGTGTAACCTCCGGCAATGATCCGAAGCACCCATCTGTCCTGAGTGATTGACTCCCAGGCTTTTAGGTGCTTGGCAAACGACACCCGACTGGCTCCGGAGCAGCACAGCCGGGCAATCCCTCATGTCGTGTGGGAGGCTGAAGAGCCACGAAAGGACTCGCGGTCTCCAGAATTGCGGGGCCCTCTGCCGCCTCTGGGACGGCGTCTCCTGAAAAATTTCCCGCCCTCTGCCTCTGGACGGGAATCTTCCTGCTGTTGGGAGAAAAACTTGCGAGATTTTCGGAACCACATTTTCCCCTCCTTTGGCCTTGGGGTAAGGCCGAAAGGGAGTGGAATAACGGCACCTCGGCAGATAACGTTTTTCCCTCTTGCTCACAACGTGTAACACTGTCTTTCACCTTGGGTCCAAACAATGAGGACCCATCAAAGGAGCGTCGGCGAAGGAAGACTTGAAGGCCTCCGAACTGACACAAGCGGAGCCAGGCTTGTCTCCGAGAGCCACGCCTGTGCCTGCCGCTCTACCGCCTCGGCCGCATAGGAAATGAGCCTCATGGACGAGTTAGAAATTGACGTAAGGATAGCCAACTGAGAGCTAACCGACTGGGCTAGCTGCTCAGGTAGGTTACCCGAGAGGAATCTGACAACTCCTTGACCAGATCCCTCTGAAGCCTGGTAAAATGTGCCAAATAATTCAGAGACCTTAAGGTAAAGGCCGCTGAAGTCAGGGTGCGCTTCCTACCTATCCATACTCCTAGACTCCTTATTAGGAGGATGGACGGACGTTGAAGCCTCTGCCACGTCCTGTTGTGTAGCAGATGCCACCACCATGGCATCTACAGCCACGCCTTTAGTAAGGAACTCCTTCTCGGGGAGCAGATAAAAATTTATTTGGACGAGAAGGGACTGGTTCTGACGGTATCTGGGTGTTCCCGCCCGACAAACTAAATCCAGAAGCTCGTCGGGCGGAGACACCCAGGAGGCGGAGGGCTGAGCCCCAAAGGCCTTGAGGAGCACTGACTCGTCAGCAGAGGGGGTTTGGATATCCAGCCGCCTCGTTGTTTGAGGATCTCTAAGATGTCTGCGAATGAGACATCATCCGAGGACGACTGGGACCCTCTGCATCATCCATATCAGTGTCTGATGTAATAGACTCGGGGAGTCCACGTGCTTCCTCTTGCACGATCTCTTCCTTGGGGTTCCTCTGAAGACAACTCCGAAGAACCCTCAGGAGGAGGGAACCCCACTGGGGTAACCTCAGGCCTAGGGGCTCCGCTGGCTACGGACAGGGGACTGCCAAAGACCCAGTCTCCACGCCCAGGGAAGGTGCGGTAAAGCCGGAGAGATGGCAAGAGGACTTGGCCAAGGCACTCCTCATGGCCCTGAAAGCCGGACCCCAGAATCCTGGGAGTGTCCGGTCTCGAGCCGTGATAGCCGACGGAAGTCCCGCAGCGAAGCACCGAGGGAGGCTCGGAACCAAGCATAGGTCCCAAACATCACCCTCGGGTCCAGCCGAAGAAGTCCGTACCAAACTCGGACCCGAGGGCCGGGTTGGAGTAAGGGTCGGAGCCGACCCTGAGATCTCCACCGGCTCCAACAGCACCTGCTCCGGCGGAGCCAAGCAGTCGGAGGAGGAATGGCAATGGGTGGGCCATGGTCATCGGCTCCGAAGCCAACTGGGTCGGAACCGAAACAAATTTTGGAAGACTGGGGACTGGAACAGTCTTTGGAGCACCCTGTCTATATCAGAATCCGACATTCTCGAAGACCGAGAGGAAACAGAACGGGTTCGAGAAGGCCTCTCCATCGGCCCCAAAGGGCTAGGGGACCGGCTCGAGGTGACTCGATGAGTATCGGCGCCGAGGAATACTCACACCAGATTCCATCGGTGCCGAGGTAGACTTCGCCGAGGAGGAAGTGTCTGAGGCGACCCTTGTCGGCTCTGAGAGCAGCGGAGCCGACGAAGGTGACCCGCCTCGATGCCCCAGCCATCGGCTCCGAAGCCAGAGGAGTCGATACTGGTGGCATCGAGGCAGACCGTTCGACCTCGGCTCCAAGTCTTTGGAGCCAAGGAGAGGCCTGCCTAGGTCTCTTGGCAGTCGGATCCGACGGACTGGTCGGAACCAAGCCCTTTTCTTTTGGCGGAGGAGAGGATGCCAAGGCTTCTTCAAAGAGGGTTTAATTAACCCCTTAAGAATCAATTTATTTTTCCTCTCCTGGAGGACCCTTGAGGAAAAAGCGTGACATACGCTGCATGACTCCTGCAAGTGCTTTGCCCCTAGACAATATACACAGAGCGAATGATCGTCAGTAATAGACATCTTAAAACCACATTTCGAACATTTTTTAAAGCCCGAAGGCCTAGGGGTTTGAGACATGATGTTAAACAATTCTTTGACAGGAAATTAAACAACTATAGATTTGCTTGTGATAAATCTAAGCTTACAGTTATAGTTTAACACAAACACTAGCTGTAAATGACAGGGAACTCTAAACTACTATAGACTTGAGACCCTGAAAAGTTTTCAAAGGTTGACCGTCCGGGAAGGCCCTGGATGTAAGGGCGAAAACAAACTCAACCCAATCACACACAACAATTTTCACAATCCAAACACACAAAGCGATAGCCGTTAAAACAGCTTTGTGACCAAAACAGCAAAAACTGACAGAAAAGTAGTTAATAAAGCTACTCAGCCCAGCCAGCTCGAGACCACGTCTTGAGGGAAGCGCAAACGAGATCTGGGGACTGGTAGTGGTGCATCCTGGGATATAGTAAGCTCAGCCAATAAGAGACTTCGCTCTTTGGCATAAGCGTGAGTCGGAGCCGAGGATCGGCTCGAACCCATCATTCAGAATGTAGGCGAGATAGGATCACATAACATCTGTAGTTCTCCATTTCTTGTGCAGCAACAGCTGTGCATGATGGGGACAATTTAGAATTTAGAGCCTCACACTCCACAGGGAGGGGTGTGGGCAAAATAAATTTGTTGATTAGTTCATGGGGAAATTAATGTCAGTATACATGAAGGCAAAATGGAGAGATATGTATGGGAAGAAATTATGTGGGGGGGCAGATACCTTTTTTTTTTTTAAGGTGCGAGTGAGATCTTGGGGAAGGGTTGTAGGTACATTTGGGGGGGTAAGTTGGGTAGGAGGTTGCATTTGCAGACAGACAAGACAGCATACAGGGTAGGTGTATGACACATGGGGGGGTAAACACCTTCCACAGAAGGCACACAAATGCACACATGCATGCCTAGGGCCAATTTAGAGTGTCCAATCCACCTACAGCATGTCTTTGGTATGTGGGAGGAAACCGGAGTACCCAGAGGAAACCCATGCAACCACAGGGAGGACATGCAGACTCTGCACAGAAGGCATCCCAGTCGAGGATTGAACTGGAGAACATCTTACTGTGAGGCAGCAATGCTAACCGCTGCACCACTGCAGCCGCCCAAATAGTAATGAGTGTAGCAATTTATTTTTATAAAAGAAAATTGCATTTTAGTTTTATACAAGTTCAAATGTTAATATAAATAAAAAAAACTACTGTTCCAGTTATATTTTGTGTTTAATATTTTGTCTCTTCTTCAATTTGCGTTTGAATGTTGATATCCCACAATCCCACTGGAGTGGGTGTGGCCATGTAATTATGTATGTAAATTATACCCTAATCAGCATACAGATTTTTGGCCAGTTGTACCTACTTTTCATGGGTCTTTGTCCAGATGTTTGATGTTTCCAGGTTGAGAGGCATGACCGAGACTATAAGAGGGACCTATACTTTGTGTAGGCTAAGGTCGATAATAAGGCAACTCTGCTCAGTACGGAACTGAGCTGCTTCTAGAGCAGCCAAAAAGCTTGAAATGGATTGGAACGTCTTGATTTCAGGTATCCTAACCAACAACCCATCACTCTGTAATTTTCACTACAGATTTTTTGAGCTGTATACGAAAAGACAAAATTTTATCCAGCATGGCCCGAAGATCTTTAAAGAGGTCTTCCTGTTCAAGATTATCAGTACCACCTTACTACCTCTGTAAGACATATGCCAGGCTTTAGAAAGAATTCTGCCACTTGAGTAAAGTGTCTACCTAAGATATGTCAATATACATGGAAAATGTGATTCAGAGACAACCAAGACTGTAATTGGGGATACCTTGCTATCAACTATTAGCATGTCTCTGAATCACACTATTTGACCACAGTGCAATCACACTTGTGATGGTGGTAGTGTTTACCCTGATGGAACATGCATCATGTTGGAAAAGGTGTCCTCTACACCCAAACACCTATTTTCAGACACCCATGCACGCATGTGCACACGCACATACACATCCATCCAGCATCACTCAAGTGCCCCCACAGTCAATTGGATTTACAAACAAACTCACCCATTGATCCACACGAATGCTCTGACACACACACACACACACACATCCACACTGTTGAATCCCTACCAAACCCCCCTTGTATGACCATACAGGCAGACACACACACACACACATACACACACACACACACACACACACACACACACACACACACACACACACACACACACACACACACACACACACAAACTCATCGGACTTTATCCATGTCATGACAAACATATATATACATTTCAACATGTACATACACACACACACACACACCAAATACCCCATGCCTTTGCTGAACATCACTGAACTTACTTGCACTGTGACTTCTCCATGGGAGTCAAAGAGTGACTGCTATCTTTTGACAGTGTTACATTTTTTCCTCCACCCATGGAAATTTATGCAGCTGAGTGATTCTCTCAATCACTTAATGTGTAAATTGGAAGCTGTAGGCACATCAAGGGGAAAACACACAGCTAATTAGCATTAGTCACTCCCTGGGTTGCCTCGTTACCATGCTGCTTAGCAAGCAGGACCACCCTCTGCACTGATTCTCTCACTAGTGGGAAATCTCAGCGGTATGGTGGTCTATGGATCAAAAAAGGTTACCACAAGGTTTAAGTTACTTGAGTTAAGGCTTTCTGCTTGTGTTAATCCTTTATGAATCCCAGGATCAGTCTTGTTTTTAATTATCTTTTTGTGGATATTTGACTTGTTTTGGTCTAGGGCAGTCTTCTACACAGGATACAACCTTGTCCAATTTGATAGCATTAGTGTAAATAATATGAAGCACAGCTATATCCACTTCCGTGATGGACACATAAAAGTTAAATGAGTAGGGTCCCAGTAATGAGAGCTCTAGGACTCCTTGATCTTCAATATTCTGTCCACTGTGCTGGCTCTGTAACTTAATGCACTAGTGTTTAGAGAGACAGAACTATTTTCAGTCCAGTTTACTATTATTACTATTTTTTATACACAACACTTAGTACACATTGTCAAAATCACTTAATAATTCAGTATAAAACATACTCACTTACAGGCCCTTGCTCATGACCCTGATGATATTAAAAACATGATTTCCTATGTAGGATTAGAGGTGTGGCAGAAAGTGAGTTTGATGGGAGAAAAGAACTACAAGAAGCTTGAGAAAGAAGCAGAAGAAATGCTAAGAAAGTACAGGGGCAAGATTACAGTCTTAACAGGCAGGGTGAATGGACTGAAAATTATGATAAACCCCAAAATAGGTTATATGCTAAGGCATTCCCCATGACTGGAAGGGAGGGGGTAATCAAATGCATCCAACGCCACTGTGACAAATTCATATGGGAGGGAAGAAAGCAAGGTTCAATAAAGGAAGATTAAGAAGAAGCACTAGGAAAGGGGGTGGAGAATGCCAGACTGTGAGAGGTATGCCAAAGCCTACACCATAAACCAATGTTAAGGACAATAGAAAATAAAAGGCAAAAAAAAAAAAAAAAAAAGAGAGAGACAGGAAGGAAAAGCAGGAAGAGAGAAAGTAAAGAAAATTTCAGGAAAAACTACAAGGGCAAAGACCCAACTAACACTAAATCAAATAGGACTAAAAGGAACACTAGAGAACATTATAGGTTTAGAGTGAGGGATATGGAGAAAAGAGGAGTTGGGGAAAGAAGGACTGGAAGAAGAAGTAAAAATCCTGACAGAAGAGGGATGGCACAAGCTATGGCAAATCCTCCGAGAAGCCTAAAAATGATAAATAACACTGATTAACGGAGAAGAATAAGAAGTACAAAAAGTAAAAAGAGTAGTGGAAAAAGTCAAGGTGGAAGAAATATTAAAATAGGGGAGAATGTTAGGAAACAGGTAGCAGAGACCAATGAAGGAAAGAAGAAACAGATAAAAAAATGGATGGGATGGAAAGGGAAAAGGAGAAGTAGACTGATTTACAAAGACTGGAAGCAGTGAAGTTGCAAAGCAATGACTGGTAAAACAAAGAAGCGATATCCTGGGTAATCCAGTAACGTTTATTGCACACACTTCTCAAAAATAAGAAAGACCAACAATAAAAGTAATCTATACGTTTCGTATACTTAGCGCTTTCACACACAAATAAAGACAATATTTCCTGCATTTTTGTAATAATATTTTAAGCACAACCTTTTTTGTTCAGATTATTACACAAAATTTAAAAGACATGTCCTTTTAAACACATTATTAAGCGTTTACCATCACTTGATTTTATGTATATCATTATCAGTATCTCATACAAGTTGATTTTTAAATATATATCAAACAATACAGTATTACATCCGTTTGTACTGAACTATAGTGAATATTTATACAGTGATTTATTCATCATTATTATCATAGACACTGTTTTACTTATAGTAGTATTACTATTGCAAAACTAAGTAGTAAACTCTTTATCAAATGTCAATCAGTAGGCGTTGCTTGTATCAATTAATTAATTCATTAATTAATTTAGAAACCTATAAATTGTTACAGCTTTGACTGCACCCTTGTACTCTGAAGAAACCCTAATTTATTTGTGGGTGAAAGCGCTAAGTATACGAAACGTATAGATTACTTTTATTGTTGGTGTTTTTTATTTTTGAGAAGTGTGTGCAATAAACGTTACTGGTTACCCAGGATATCACTTCTTTGATTTACAAAGACACTGGGTAGGAAAGAGAAGAAGAAGTAGAAAAAGACAGAGATTCAGGGAAAGCTGTGAAAAGAAAGAAGGATGGAATGTCACAGATGAGGAATGGAAAAAGGTATGGAGGCTGGCTAACACCACAAAAATCCTAAACAGGAGATGGGATACAGAGATGAGAATATTATACAGGTGATATCTAACACCATCAAGAAATAAATATAAAGGAGGTGGTAAGGGTGACAAATGTTAGAGATGTGGCACATAGAAGACAGGAACTATACATATGCTCTGAGAATGTGAATGGGCAAAAAAAAACGATATGGACGCCGAAGGAGGTGGAAGAATGGGGAAGAACATTTCAAAACAAGCAGAAACTAAGACTTTTAGGACTAGACACAAACCGGGAAAAAATGGAAAAGAAATAAGGGAACAGATATTAGCCATGTGCAGAGGAGTAAAATCTGGAATTGCCAACAACTGGACAGGAGCAAAAGGGACACAGTCATGGGACCCAAAAATAAACAATGCCAACACCTGAAGAAAATAATAAATGAAATAAAAATAAGAAAGAGGGGAAAACAGTGAAAGAATGGCAACAAGTAGGAGAAAGATGCAGCACTAGGGCATCATTAGATCAACAAAACAGGTCAGATAACAGTATCAAGGAAAGAATAGTAGGGAAAGAGGCAAATGTAAAACAGGGAAGGGGGAGATCTCAACCTAGAAGTCAGAGATATACATAGAATCTGATAGGAAAAATGGGAAAATTCACAGAAAAGGGAAAAGAAAGCATGGGAGGAGATAGGAAAGCATAACCACTAAGTGAGAGGATGAGGGGAAGGGAGAGGAGGGGAAATCAAGCAGAGACACAAATACCATTGAAAATATAAGGAAATACAGTGACTATGCAGAAGAAAAATGTAAGTGTAAATGTGTAAATGTATATTTCCTGTTATATTGAATTTCTCATTGTGGATATGCATGAGTACTCTGGAAGAGGAGTGCTATAATGACATGAAAGTAATGTGTATATACAGTAGTGAATGATTGTATGTTGTGTAATCAAATTAAATAAAAAGACACACTCACAAACACACAACATGATTTCCTGATGTTATACATCTTCCTACACAGTATGCATGCTAATGGGCAATAACAATGTTCCGAGCCATTAACTTAGACAGCAAGGTGCACAGAGACAGTTTTCCATCAGAGTATTGGATAATAGCCTGTAGGATCCGCAATGTTTTAGAGCACACCTGTTTCTTTTGTTCTTGGTTAATGGCAGGATTATAACCCTCTTCCATCTAGATGAACAGCACAGTCACTGGGTCTACAATGATTCATTAAAGACAAAAGACATTGTACTGCAAAGCATCATAAATAATTCATATAAATTACACAGCAAGATGAGTCAAATGACTCAACATAAAAATTTACATACATTAGAAAAACAGCATTTTTGCAGAGGGACTGTGCCTCCCACCAACATGTGGGTTATGTCCTCTCATCCCCAATTTCCAAGTATGTTGTCTCCACAGTCACATAAATGTAGAGAACATAGCAACTTTAAAAAAGTACCTTCCCTTTTCTTTGGGTTAATCTGACTCAGAAAGACCAGCACAATAAAAAAAGTTTGATGTGCTGATATACCTGCAGGTAATTAAATAACAATAACTTAATTATTTTTTATGAGAACATTTTATTAATTTAACATATTTACAATATAAAGCCAGGAAGAAATTTAACATCAAACACTGTTGTAGGAATACACTGAATCATCAAGGTAATCTAAAACTATTAATACATTAAGAGTCTTGGCATTTCAACATCAGTATTTCAAAGTTATCCCAATCACTAAACATCTTACTACGATTTATAGATCTTATTCTGAAAATTTATTTTTAGTTTTACATAGTACTGCTGTTAAATTTAAAAATTCGTTGAATGTAAGAACTGAGTTTGATTTCCAACTTTTTGTAATATCTTTTCTAGTCACTGCCAAGAGAGCCCAAAACATTTTTGCTCTTTGACTTTTACATATACTGGAAGTGGAACATTCATTAGTATTACTAATCTAGTTAAAGAACAATTATCATACCATAAACCCTTAAAAAACATACTTATCTTTACCAATATACACTTAATTTTTCACAATCTATAAATATGTGTCCAATCAGTCTTTAAATCTTTAGTACATCTCCAACAAACTGAAGATGTCATTTTACAAAACTTAGAGATTTTATAAGTAACAAACATTCTATGTATATATTTCCACTTAAAAACTTTCCAGTATAAACATGAAGAAGTTTGACTGATTTAAGTAATAAAATTGTATTCTTGCCATCTATTGAGTCACTCAATCCACTACTATCTAAAAAGTTACAGAATTTTGCAACAAAATTATTATTTATAATTAACTTATATAACTTGAACAAGCTTCCTTCATAGGTCAAGCTACCCTTGATGATAGCATTCATATATTCATGTAATGGGGAATAGTGTTCTATTCCTCTTCAGTAATATTATCTAGAAATTCATTTAATTTCTTACTGATGGATATCAACTGGTTAGCAGATTCATTAAACTTATATTCTTTCATTAAATATTCTGGGGACTTAGCTTTTCCTTTTTTGAAGCAATCAGACCATAATAATAATAATAATAATAATAATAATCCATTCCTTTTTTAGTAAATTCATTCACATTGTTCTAGGTTTCCTTAAATCTAGAGGAGTGTGCAATGGGAAAACACAAAAAAATTCCTTTCTGTTATTAATGGAATTTAAAAACATAGTTCTTAACTGTTTTAAGCATTGATTTTATATATGCAGAGTGTAAAGACTGAAATTAATTTCCTTCTGAGATAAATTTTGTTAACCAGATGAAAGGATTGTTACATATTTCTAATTTATCATAGTTAATAAACTTATAAGAATTCAGTATAATCTGCTCTTGCATGGTTTTCCATTGACTAGTGTCATTTGAATCTATCCAACGTATATTAGAGTTAAAATATGCAGCAATAGAAGCAGCAATAAAATAAAATTTTACATCTGGGAAGCTAATAACACCATACTCCCATATATATATGATTTCTATAAGCATTTCTCAGCCTTTTACGATACCATAAGAATGAACACACATGTATGGCATATATATATATATATATATATATATATATATATATATATATATACATAAAATATCCCTACATTGTTCACTCATTCAACATTATTGTAATTAAATCTCTAAATAAATAAGTATAACAGAGTGGAACCTGAAGAGACGAAGACAACTGTAAACTTACAGGTGACAGGTAATCTTATAATACTAAACTCTAATATAACACATAAATCAATGTACATATATATTTATCATGCTAAAAGATACATATTTTACAGAGTTAACGAAAGCTCTAAATTAATTTTTAAAGTACACATGTCTATATCTCAAAAATTGTATAACACTCTTAACATGACAAATATCAAAATATTTAAAAATTGTTAGCTTATTTAACTTATTCATAAAATATGTACATCACTGAGGTCGAAGAGATTGTTCTGCTATTTCTCTGGTGTAAAAAAAATATTTGCAGTCTATATTGTATTCAAAAATTACAACTTGCTCAATTCAAATCACATTCTCCCTTCCTGGATTCAAATATATTGACAAATCTACTTTACGTTCTATCAAAATGGATTTGATTTATAACATGAGTTATTTCAGGTAGTCTTACTCAATCTAATAACACACAACATGCAAAAACCTTCAAAGTTTACATGACCAAGTTTCAAATTTCAGCTTTCAGATTATTTTCAAATATTTTATTTGATTTTCTATGCAAATTATATGAGATTTTAAACATTCACATTTCTGTTATATGCAGATATATGTAATAGACATCTTTTTAAAAACAGTTTGGTATTTAAATATATTTTTCTGCCTTATCTTTCCACTGATATTCTACCTTAGTCTATATATCTTATATGTATAAAATATCCCATCAGAGCTATTTACTCATCAGCTCTCTATTAAAGATTATAGTATGCATATATATTTCTTAACTTACTGACGCTGCTCTTCTATTAATCTTACTTATTAAATATTTCACTCCTTTTGCATTTGCATATTATTCATAAGATGTTTACTCTTCTTATTAATTCTAGTATTGCAAATGATCTTGACTATATACAAAATAATTCCCACTGATTTAATTTGAATTTGTGTTTTTAGCCATTATGAATGGCTATTCTGATCTAAGCGTCACATTCTGACATCAGAATTTGATGACAGCATGTGAAAATGACAACTCACAGCACACACTAGCTGCTAATTTCCTCTGTACATTTCTTATTCTTATTTCTAAGTTGTTCTAATCAGTAACAAACATCTAACTTTACTTATTTCCATTAATATGTACAGTAAGAGTTAATAACACTACACCATAATCTATTAACATTCACCAGAATGCAAGCAAAATATATGTTAGCAACAGATAAATATGAAATATTACTATAGCTGTTGTTTTACCAATTCTTCACTTCTAAGGAAAGAAAAAATATATGTTAAGTAGATTTCTCAGATATATGCTTGAAAAAAAAAGTTCCTTTCTGTTTTCACAGACATCAATGGTGAACTTTGACCTTAGATCTGACATTCAGTTAACCCAACAATGCACATTCTAAGTAAAGTTGAACAAATAAAATTAAAATTCTTAATTTATACAGTCATAAAGTTACCAGTTCTATTGCTTACAATTTAATGACATTCTCTTACAGGAAGTAGTTGTTTAACATTTAGAAATACACTTATAAGTTTAGTTAAATTAAATATATTTAACCTTTCATTGTAAATATAGTAAAACAGTAAAACTAACCAGTTATAGTCCTCATCAAGAAAAATGTTTTAGCTTAAAATAGAAATGCATACTTAAATACGTTTTGAAGCTTAGAGTTCAGAACAAACCTTTTACTGAAAGGGCAAATCTATTGTTACAGAAAATAAAAGTCCTGCAATCAGAGAATATAAATCACTTGTTTTTCAGCTTTTTAATTTTAGAAGCAAATTTCCAGGAATTTAGCTCACTCTGTCTCTTCAGGGATATACTGTTCCACCTCATTTCTTCAGTAGTATTAAGGATTTTATTGCTGTTAACAAAAGTGGATGTATCCTCTAGAATTTTAAATATTTTGGTTTCTTCAGAAATAAATAATTTAATCTTTGCAGGAAGTTCCTTCATCAGTGGTAAACACATTTTTATTTTACTCATTACTTTACTGGAATAATCCTTGAAAAATCTGACTACATGTTCATCTATTTTAATAGATGGGCTGGATCATGCTGTTTTTAATATTTGATTTTTTTTCTAAATTAGATGTAAATTTATCTATAATTGAACATGGTGGTGGGTTTTCTTTCTTCACAGGTGCTCTCAGGGACCTGTATGTCCTTTCAATTCCAAAAGATAGTTTCAGGTAGACTTAATGGTTTATATTGCCAGGTTATTAAAAAGTGTATTAAATTGTCTCTCTCATACTTTTCAGATATACTATGCATTCAAATGTTATTTCATCTCAGTGTACTTTCTAAATGTAAATCTATAAGACAGTTATTTTGTTTTAAAAGAAATTTAGTCTGATACTCACCTACAGTTATTCTTCCTTCATGATCATTTAATGCTTCTTCCATACTGCTGATTTGTGTACTTTGTTGTTTCATACGAATTCCTAAATGTTCCAACTTCTTTTGGATCTATTCATTGAAACTTTCTAGTTTGGTATCCATTTTGTCTATTTTAAGTTGTACATCATGCATACTACATATTAGTGACTGTATGTCATTTTTTTCACATGAATCCTGAGTGCCATTTCTTGAATGACTCTTGAATACTCTTCTCTCTCTCTCTCTCTCTCTCTCAACCAAGCAGCTGAAATTCTGACAGAAAAAATACAGCTTTTGAATAACTTGAAGCTATAATTTTTTTCTCTATTAGTGAATACACCAAGAATCTCCAAATTTAAATTTTTTGATTATATTTTCTTGTCAGAGAAAAGCTTTCAGTCACAGAGCTTTTACCAGTTACTGCTTTCAATAAGCCTTCTTGGCCATGCCCCACAATAACTTAATTCTCAACAAACCAGCAGATGGAAAACCTTGGGGAATAACTCTTTTGCTATATAAATATTTTATGAATTACACAGATGGTGATCCTATTAGTTCTGTGTTTGATACTTAAAGTTACTAGTTAGATACCCTATCAACAGGAGACCTTTTTGTGCTTACATTGCTACTTCAAACTGACAAATTAATTACCTCAAGTGGAGCTCTCACAGATCTCTTAGTTTCCTAACCATGACACCATGTTTTTAAATTAACCCAAAGTTGCAAATAGCATTCTAGCGGTTATGTACAGATCAGACTTTTTGTGGAAGTGTTGTGTTTGTCTTATAATGCCTCCTGCATTGCCCACTCCTGAACCTCAAACATTTATTTTTTATTTAGTTTTATTAAATTTAACCAGATAAAGTCTGTAAGTAGAAGCCTCATTGTAGGGGTGACCTAAAAGTACTCTCTGGCTAAATGACTTATTAAATCAGAGAGTAGGCAAATGGAAACTAAGGGGAGCCAAACCCTAGAGTACAGCAACATAAACCACTACCAACTCATAGCTTTAATCCTCTATGCTTAAACTGACACAAAATAGCCTGTGCACCTAGAATGGTATACTGGTACTGAGGTTTGTAAAATTTACCATCTAGCTGTAGCTCATCTGGAACTGTACTACTTATTCATTATTGATTCAGTGTGCTCTATTGGATTTGTTAAGTAGCAGCTGTTATGCTTGAAGTATGTGAGAGATGGTACAGAGATACAGGAAAGGCTGGAAGGAGGAGTATGTGGTGTTTTGTCATCCTGACTAAAATATGAAGATATTCTTGTTCTGCAAATGGAGGAATGGGCATAAATGGAGGTATACCAATTTTTCTTCTCTTGCAAATGAAAATACAGATGTACTTCTGCCAGCATCCGATTACTTCCTTATATACATGTCCTCAAATGTGCACACCATAAGGAGTGACAGCTAACAAAAAAAATCTATGGATTCAGGCAGGGGTCTGTTTTCTAATTACACAAACAATGATGTGTCCACAAGGACAAGAGCTACTGATGAACATCCCTTCCATCTCATCATTGGATCTCCAGTAATATGTATTGATTTTTAAGCTTCAGTTATCAGTTTTACAAAAGCATCCTCAAAATAGAATTTACAATGAAAAAACATGCTCCTCAGAGGGTCAAGTCTAGCTGTGTGAATCCTGCATGCCAACAGTTGGAATATTGAATATCAGCATTATCGTCTGTCTAAACTTGCTCTCCTTCCAGAGCCATGTTAGTGCTTGTTCTTAGGTCCTGATTGGTAGCAAGTTTCAGCATTCATTGTTATGTTTGTGCATGTCAGTATTTGGCATGCTGACTTTCAAGGAAAGGTTGTGGTGATACGTACACTCATCCTTTGTAGCAGCAAGATTTTAATAGTAAACCCAAAAACAGTACTGACAGGTTTATCTGCAATTTTTCTATAAGATGGATACCATACCAGTAACTTCGGACTTTTTTACATCATTAATTTCTATTGTCCTGTACTTTTGAACCTACGTGGTATTTACATTCTGACTGCAAAGGTGATATATTACCCTTTATTTGAATAAATGCTTCCTCACATTACCTGTATACCTTCCTTCTTCCAACTCACACCATGTGCAGCATTGTTACACTCAAAAGGGTAGACTTTGTCAACATCTGCAATTTGCTAACCTGACTAGATAAGTCACTGATCTAATGATCTTGCATACTATATCTTCACCTATCCCTTTTCTGATTAAAGCTTTCTGTGAGCCTACTGCCTCCTTAAATAGGCTGTACTATGCATATTATACATTACAGTGCTAAGTGTAAAGAGAGCATTTTTCACTACATTGAGTACACTTGCAGGTAGGACTTGATACATGTCTGTAGGTCACTTAATCCCTTGAAATTTTAGTGAATATGTGAGTGTCTGTACGTGGGTGTGTGTGTGTGTGTGTGTGTGTGTGTGTAGGAGAGAATGTATTCAACTATCTAATCTTCAGGATGTAATAAGACCAGTTATAGTGCAGTCTACTCTCATTTTTGTAAGTTGTTGGGGCACTGAAACTTTGCTGATAGGAATCTCTGTGTCAAAATCATGCAGGGGAAAGCTGCTACCTTGAATAATAACTAATCAGTATTCCATCTCTTCTTGGTGCTTTCATAAAGCTCTACTTGAAAGCCTTCAACAGCAGAAAACACGGCTGGGTCGTAACTCATAATGCAATCAATAATTTAATGAAAAGTAGTTATAAATGTGAAATCATCCTTTTCTCTAACTTAGAGGTTCTCCTGCTTGATTCTCGGCTGGAGTGCCTTCTGTGTGGAGTCTGCATGTCCTCCCCACAGTTGAGTGGCCTCTGAAAGACATGCATGAATGGATGTGCCTTCACTGAAGGTTGAGCATCGGGTTGGCAACTCAGCACCATAAAAATCAACTGCCAATCATTAGCAGACTGGAGTTCCGCTGTGGTGACCCCCTAACCGGGAAAAACCAAAGAAGACAAAAGACCATTACATTATAAAGCAGGCAGTTATACAACAGATGATTTCACAGGAGGTATTCTCAGCAGAAAAATGGATTCTTAACATTTTGGGAAGAACTGTTTTTGTCTAATGGCAGTTTACATCTGTCAGAATATAGATTATAATATAGATTCTAATGATTATTCAGTAAAAAGAGGACAGTTATTGTCTCTTTTTTTATATTTTTCATCCAGCAAAGGGATTGATATGAATCACATTCATTTACATATTATGCTAATTGTAAAATCTTCCAGGATGAATATAATGAATTCTGTTCTATGCTATATCTGAGTGACAGTTTCAATTTGTATGGTTAGTGCAGCCTAGTTGCACTCTCTCATATGCTTTAGTGAAAGCAGGTTACAATGGCCACCACAAATACAAACTTACTACCAGTGATGGTGAGTATCTATTCTTATTAAAATAACACTGTTGTTGTTACTTATAACTCTATCACATCTGAAATTAATTACGTTTCTATTTATAGGAATACCTCATTTTTTTGATTAGAGGTTATTACTCACTAGTAGTACAGAGAAAGGTGCACAAGTTTAGGTTGCTTTTAATGGGATCCTGCAGGAGTAATTGTCCCTTGTGCTGGGAGATTTTCATTATCCCAATAATGAATGAAAAATAGTGTGATGCCTGTGCACTGGCCCAGTAATCAAGGAGCTTCAATCATCACCACTAGCACCAGTGAGGGGCATCCACATTGGGAAGATAACAAGTACACACACAGTAAAGTACAATTTCCCTTAAGAGCACACAGAGATCACAGTCAGTCTGAGGCTGGTTTCTCCCTTTCTCTCCATATCTCCAATAAGACTCCTCACTGGCATAGTTATAGGGTTAAGATCTCAGCCAGGTAGTCATGCCAAAACCTCCAGCACCCTCTCTGTGCAACCAGTGCTTCGTGTCCCTGCCCAAGTAGCTGACACACACACACACTTTGAGATTTGGTTTATATATAAACACACAGACACTCCTAGGGAAGGCTGGCACAGGTTCTTGAGCTATGCCCCCTTCTGCCCAGACTATATGGTAGTACCACCTGCCACCAACTACTCATCAGCTACTAATAAGGCCCTTACCAAAGGGTGCCCAATTCTACTGTGAAATGCTATTATTATCCAATTGGTAAGTGTGACTGAGACTTGAAGGCTATTTAGGAGTGGCCTATACAGTATCACCAAATACATGCAAGTAATCTGACAGCTTAAATCATCTCTAAATAAAACCGCCATGGTTAAAAGGCTTAAATATATTTAATAATAAATAATAAAAACACAAGACAATACTTATTAACTCAACACAATGACATTACAAAGTTCAGAAATCACAGGAATTACTTTAAAATAACAATGTAGGACAGTCTGACATAAATATAGAAAACAATTAGACTAATCTTACTATTTCTATCAATCTCTAAGATAAATCACTGTTCTAAATTCTACTTACAGAGCAAAGGCAAAGTGCTGGTGAGCTGATGTGTTCAGGTTCAGACAAAATACAAAATGCTATTCTTACTTTTTGAGATAGCCCTTAAATTGATAATACACATTAATGCTAAGTCATATCAGATTATATCATTCTTGACACTTCTGCTGAAGTTTCCCATGCTCACAGAACTCCAAATTTTAGTATTTCTTTTTGATCTGTGCCTGCTAAGATGCCACAGCAATAAAATATACTTTACATGTCAAACCTAACAATTACCTATGTCTTAGGACAATAGAAATAATTTCCTAGCCCACACATCCTGTCTCTGAGCTTCATATCATACACAGTTGTAAAATTCTTTACTTATCAGCTTTCTTCCAGCAGGGTGCACTGCAGTTACATTTTTGAAGCTTAGCACATAACACAGTTTTCTTACATTTGTAAAACCGGCCTGTGGATCATATTAATATTAACAATGACATAGAATTATTTACAAAATTCTATCTGGCTGGGCTGGCAGCCCCTCAGTTTTTCACAAATATATTACAGCATTTTTATATACAAAATACTTTTATATATTTTGTTAGTAAACACGATATGAAGTAACTGGTAAAATGTCCCACAAGAGAGTCTATCATCCTAAATATTATTTTAACTGAGAATATATTATCCATCATATTAACATTAACCCCCTCCTCTGGGAAGTTTAGATCATGATAGTGTTATAGTCACAATTAAGACTATACAAAGAGACTTATAAATACTGGAAAGGGATTTTAGAAACTATTCTAGGTTGGATTTTGACTCTATGAGGTAAGAACATCTTGACTAGAACTGGAAGAGAAAGAAAAGCTGACATACTCCAGTGATGCACACGTCCTGGAACTTACCTACAAATGCAGAGATAAATATAAAAGAAAGCCTATGTGGTTGAATTAGTCTGTTAAATTAAATAATTATATGACAAAATGAAGCATATTTATAACACAAAGAAATTTCTAGCTGCAACTAATAAGAATATAGAGTATTATGACCAGGTCACTGATTGTAACCTGTTTACTTTGTAAATAACCACAAAAACTGCATCAATAGGAACAAATATTCCATTGCATAGAACACAAATAATGCAGAATAAAAAAAATCAATGGAATAGCACAGGGTCAGAAGCAGCACAAAATGTACTTCAATAGAGCAGAGCAAACAAACAACGATGTTCTGTTGGAGACATACTTCCAAATGTTGTCGTTGAGTTTATAGGCACTTTAGTTTGAGTAAATTATATGCCAGATCATCGACTGCTCTATGAAGCATCTCCAAGTCTAAACTAGTGCTCTCGCTTCCTTCCATTGAACAAAACATTTCAGACAGCAATAATGGGTTGTCACTCCTCATGATACAAATGAAGCAAAACCAAACAAAAATTGGGCTATAAATCCTGGATTATCTAAAACACAAAAAACAACATGAAACAGAAACAGGAACCATGAGGTGTAAAATAGAGAGACTTTAGTGTGAATAATTGCAAGTGTAGAACACTTTCACGTACAAAATACACTTCTTCAGGCAATAATCACAATTAAAAATTCAGCTTACTTAAATACAAAAGATTTCAGTCACATGTTAAAATCAATTAAACAATCAAATAAAAATTTTAAAATACATGCCCAATTTTTAACATCAGGCTGCCATATTTCTCATAATTTTCAAAGTTATTTTAATACCAAATACATCATTTAATCCTGGTAAGTGGTGTGATTTAAAACATAATAGCCATTTATTTTCTTCATTTTCTGTTTGCAGTATTATATCCCCTTCACATAACTTAGAAGAAACAACAGTATCATTAATTTAAACATATGTTTGCAACTTGCATTGTCTATGTGTTTAAACAATGCATTAATCTCAATTTTTCTTTTTATCTCTGATAAGTGATTAGCTATTCTATCCTTTAGGCATTGATTAGTCTTACCTATATAATAAGCTTGACATTCACAGCATTTAGCTATGTAGACTAAGTCTTTTGTACAACAATCACCATATGCCTTAAGTACAAAATGATAATTGTAAAGAGGGTATATGATAGTATTTACAAAAAATACATCTACCACATTGTCGTGTCCTACTCCTTGCATTATTAGTTATTTGTGTTTTAATGTGTTCTCTGTAGCACAACTGATTTTTTACATTTTTTGATCTTTTATACCCAAACTGGGGGCCTACATCATATGTTTCAATTTTGAAACATGAACCAAAGCACCAGCAGTCCAATAAAATGGTATTTTATTCACAAAAAAAAAAACAGTTTGCCTTTCATCAAATAATGATTTCATCAGAACTGTTGAAATGAACAAATCATTCTCCCTTTTAAACTACCAATTACATCACCTGACTTTCTTCCATTACTTAAATGACAAATTAAAATAACAAATTTAAAGTGCTAGTGCATATTTTAAATAATAATTATCCTATACTAAAACTTTGATTATACATATGTAAATATGATTAAATAAATACTTCATATACAAGCTTATTTCCATAGTATGCATGAAATACACAAATTAATGTTGAATAAAAACTGCATGAATCATGTGGTAGATGATTAAATAAATAAATGAAGAGATATATAAACAATATATCATTTGTGCATAACATCTAAAGTGGGCTTTATGGAAATCTGTTCATTAATCCCAGGATAGATCGTAGTGCTGGTGCTTTGGAGGGACTATTTTTGGAACAGTTCGTGGGACTTGTTATATTCTGGTTTGCTTGTTTTGTTCAATTTTGAAACATGTAAAAGCACTGACCAATGTTTTTTAATGATATTTTTAACCATTGCCATATTTTGATCATAGGTAAACATTGCTCGACATATGTTTTTTTTATTATGTTTAAGTTTTTTATTATTAGTTTCAATCATATTTTGAGGTATAGATACTTTATTACTAAAATAGGTTTCAAAGAAGTATATCTCTTCTGCATAACATACTCCTTTTCAAAACTGAGAATTTCTTCATTGTATCCCCTATTACAGAAATGTTGTACTAATGCATACATTTGTTGGTCAGCTTCCATATCTATAGTATTAAATAATGATACTCTTGTCATTTGGTTTGTAACTATATTGTTAAAAGTGAATTGCAGATGTATGATTTGTCTCTGCAAATAAGTACACTTTTTGACTTGTTTTGTATACAATCTAGTTTGTATATTACCTTTAAGATCTTTAATTGTTGTTACATCTAGAAAATCAACTTGTTTATAGCTTGCTTCTTAAATTTTTAAAAACTAGTGATTGTATGTAAATAAGCAATAAACTCATTTAAATCTACTAGTGATCCAGCCCACAACAAAAACAGGTAAACCACAAAATGTTTGTAAAAAAACACATTAATATACTTATTTGGTTTATTCAGAAAAAATGTATTCTCCCAGTTATTCATGACAAAATTTGCATAGGTGTAGGCTATGGGTGTTCCCATAGCCACACTTTTTTGTTGCTTATACAGCTGGTCTTGAAATAAAAAGATATTACTATTCAAGATTAATTTGAGTAAAGCACTTGTTCTATATTATAATCTTTTAGTTCTGGTATAGATGAAATATATTCTACCAGCATGTTTATACCCTAGTTTGGTAGAGAAGTGAAGATGGAATCAACATCTGGTGTTACCAGATAACATCCAATAATATTATGAGTTGTTTTCCAAAGTGCTAGTTGTTCCAAAAAATCTCTTGTATCTTTAACAACTGTAGTTGACGTTCTTAAAATAACCTTCAATTCTTGCTCTAAGCGTTTTGATAAAGGTTCTGTGATCCAACCCCTAGCTGAAACTATTGGTCATAGGGGTGGATCACTTAATGATTTGCGTTTCTTTGGTATTCTATGCAATTGTACATTTTTTTTTAATGTAATTATGCTGTAACCCCCTTCATATAGGGAACACCAAAGATACACTAATCATTAAGTTTTTTATTTGATTGTTTAACTGATTTTAACATGTGACTGAAATCTTTTATATTTGAGTAACTTGAATTTTTAATTGTGATTATTGCCTGAAGAAGTGTATTTTGTACGTGAAAGTGTTCTATACTTGCAATTATTCACATTAAAGTCTCTCTGTTTTATGCCTTGTGATTCCTGGCTTCTATTTCTTGTTTGTTACTCCTCATGATGCATTAAGTCTATCAACACAGTTCATAAAGTGCGCCAACACCTATGCGAACCTAGTGATGTATAGTTGGGAAACCTCATTTGTATTTACACATGAAGGGTTTAAAAATATCTCACTATACAGAAGGTTCATAGATGATATCCTACTGGTATGGGAAGGTACTGCAGAGGATGTAATGACCTTTATACTTGAATTAGAAAGTACAACAAATTGTCTTAAATTTTCCATTGAATATTCTGAAATGAGTGTTAATTTCTTAGATGTTATTATTACTAAGGATGGTAGGGGAGGTTTGACAACGTCTTTATTTAGGAAGCCATGTTACAAAAATACTTCCCTACATTATAATAGCATGCATCCTAGGTTTGCGTTCAACAATATAGTCAAGGGACAATATATTTATTTTATTTATTATTTATTTTATTTTTTATTTTTTTTATAGGGCTGGTCATACATTTCCATTTCCATTTTCCCGAGGAGAAAAACTCAAATCTAATAGCATGATAATCAATCAGTCTTTTACAAAAACATAATTATATACAATGCATGGAGAAAAAAAAAATACAAAAAAAAAAAAAAAAAATTAAAAAAAAAAAAAACAGTAAAAAAAAAAAAAATTTAAGAACAAGAACATGGCATTATAATTGAAAATGAAATGTGAAGAATAAATATAGATAAAAGAGAGGTAGTTGCTTTGGCTTAGTGGTGGAAAGGGTAGAATAAGACAGGGTACAGTAGGATGTTTAAAGGTAAGCAGTAGAATAGGGAGGAGGGTATAGTTACAAGATTAGAGGGTCAATAAACTATGCCAGGAAGCTGAAGAACAGAAGAATTAATATGATACACTTGAAAGGCTCTTTTTGGATAGGGGCTACAATGCAGCAATGGTAGCCAGAATAAAAGATTCTTTTCTTTCATCAAACACCCCTGGTATTAGTCGCCCAAATGTGAGGTCTTATAATCATAATCATGGTAATAAGAAATATGACAACAGTAGGGTGTCTTTTCAGACCAGTTTCACTAGTGATAATAAATATATTATTGATATTATTTCTAGAAACTGGCATATTTTGACAGCAGATATAGAAATCAAAAATTTAATAGGTGAGCATCCAGCTTTTACCTATAAAAACATGAAAAACTTGAAGAGGTTATTATGTATAGAGAAGAAAAGAATATGTACAGTTAGTAATAACATTAACACTAACAGTTTTGGCACCTATGCATGTGGCAGATGCAATATGTGCCCCTTGATATCGAAACAACAGTCCTTTGAGCTCCCTGAACTACACTATAGATTTGAACCTAGGTTTTCAGCTACATGTGAAACCAAGAATGTGGTGTATTTGACTAATTGTGAGTCATGCCCAGTTTTCTATATAGGCATGACCACAAGATGCCTAAGGGATAGAATACAAGAACATTTGTATGATATTAAAAAATTGGACTTAAAAAATGCGTTAGCTAAGCATATTATGGAATGTCATGGTCATAATTTTGTTTTTAAAATATTACAAGTGAGTACTTATAGTGAAAGAAAAGGAGATAATTTTAATAATTTAGAAAATTTAGAGCTAAACTGGATATTGAAATTAAGGGCACAATATCCACCAGGTCTTAATTCTTACGTCAGCATCAGATCTTCTCTAAAGAAACGTAGATTTAAATAAAATAATTAAAATAATTAGAGTGTTTTACACATATATATGTTTATTTTTGTATTGTTCACTATTTGTAATTATTTATTGACTCATTTCATATTAAGAGGTGTTACATTTATATATATATACATTTTTTATACACCTTTTATACACACAGTAATACTTTAACTTATACATATTTGTAGGTATGTTTTATATATGTTTTTTCATACCCGCTTTTATACATTTCTTCATTTGCTTCATGTGTTTCATGTTTTATGTTCTTCATGTTTTTGTGTTTACTTTTTATGCACAGTTTGCTTATGCATTTCATGCTTTTTATACATTTTCTTTGAATTTGTCATGAATTTGATATATACATATTCTTAAATATATTTTCATATTTTTTATGTAACTGTATATTTATATTCATATTTATTTTTACTTCTCAGTTACTTCTACCCTTTTTATGGTTGTAATAGATTGAATGACTGTATAGCTTAGGTGTTACAGGTCTATCAGTTTTAGAGTACCACTTCTAAAATAAGTTGTTGATGTGTTTTTATGACATTGTTCTTGTGTTACAATTTATCAATAATGAGCTGCTGAATTGTTCAATTACTTGATTTTGTAATTAATTGATTCAATTAATTGAATTGGTTTTAGTATAAAAGATCCTATTGAATTGTATACAGTAGATCTGAAGAAGCGTGGTTTGTTACACGCGAAAGCGCTCATCGTTTTTTCCAGTTTGTTCAACAATAAACAACTTCCTTTCTTCATCGTGGTGATTTGCCTCTAATTTTTCCTATTGACAGTTCATAAAGTTGCCACTGGGTCCACTGGGATTATAATCATGTTCTAACTCATTAGAACAGCCTTCAGCCATGCTTCCCCTTAATGCAGCAACAAAAATAATGAAAATAACCACAAAAACTGCATCGGTAGGTACAAATATTCCATTGTGTAGAATGAAAATAATGCAGAATAAAAAAGCAACAACGGAATAATGCAGGGTCAGAAGCACCATAAAATGTACAGAATATAAAATCCTAGATATGTAATACGTTATAAAGCTTTGTAATGTACCAATTTCTATTGTAAATACCATCGTCTTGTCCTATTTTGTTGTTGTTTGTGGAGCTTTTCTCCCCGGGCCTCCACTGAAAATGGACATGTATCCAGCTGGACTAGCCCGGTCAAGAAATGTATAATAAAATAAAATTAATAGAGCAGAGCAAACAAAGAAACAATGACTGGTAAGCGCTTTATCCTCAGCTTCATCAGACCATGGTATATCTAAATATTGATCTAATTATTTGTTTTACTTTTAATGAGTTAATTGTCTTAATTATAGCTTAAATGTTAACTGGGTATCATATTATAGACCATTATATTTATATGATTGAATTTGTACTTGATTTTATGGTCTGATTAAGCTAAGGTGAAAGCACTTACCAATCGTTATTTATTTTCTCTGCTCTATTAAAGTACGTTTTATGGTGCTTCTGATCCTGCATTATTCTGTTGCTGTTTATTATGTGTTTGAGTCAAGGATGCTAAGAGAGTCACCTCGAGAATGAAGCTCGAGAGGTAAATCTTGGCACCCATGTTGAGAACACATAATTAAAGGTTATGACTGGAGACCCAATCAAAATTCTTTGTACAGCATGGAGCTTTATCTTCTCCATGTATTAGTTAAAGGAAAAAAAATGCCATGTGTTTTGCTGGCTTTCAAAGCAGTAAAGCACTTAGTACTGTCAAAAAGACAATGTAACTCAGCCCCTTTATGTTTGCACTCACCTTGCCATGCCTTTTAAAAGTCCAGATTTTTGCAGAATGCCTGGATTTTTGCCTCATATGTTTGGTCTGTTTTTTGAACAAATCACTGAGGACAGATCTTTCAGAAAATGCAGAAAAACACACATCCTATTATTCTAGCTACTTTCTAAGTTTCTAAGAGGAAGGTTCACTTTATCACTATGGAAAGCAGGCAGAAACAAATCTGTTTTTATTCTGCTGCTGTCTTTTGCTGGTCCATAACAGTACATTTGACTACCTAGCATGAGACCTGACCTTAAGTTAAGCAAGGGGTGCTTAACATTTGTTAAGACTGGGTCTCACATTATAATAGCACTTAGATTTGTCTTTTTGCAAATATCAGTGTATCATCGCTGCATTCCATGCACTACAACTGTATAACTGCAGGTAATAATTAGAAAAATCATAAAGTGAAAGATTTTTACAAAATGTCACTGACCTCAGTGATAGGTGACAATAAAAAGTCATTCTTTAAATACATAAGGAAATAAATAAAATAACATTACTATGTCAATTCATGGCTTATATTATAAGGAATTTTGGTATAAGTAGAGATATCTCAAACATTCTATCTAATATTTTTCTAGAGTCAGATGGAAACCAAGAGGGGCTCATTTAAATAATACTGACATATCTCCATCCTGAAGTCAACTTTTTTAAGTTGAAGTGTATAATATTCTTTCAGGAGTCAATGAAATTACATGTGCTCCGATATTTGTGCTTATACATTTCTTTATCCTATACTGCACAAACTTTATAATAATTTCATTTATAATTATGTTCCTTTGTTATACAAGTAGAAGATTGAGGTTGCACCAGTATTTAAGGTTAGTGATAATACATCCCTAAGAAGTATCATCCTATTATTTTGAGGAGTATCCTGGGCAAATGTTTTGACAGATCAGTTTTAAAACTTAGCACTAGCTCCAAACATAAGTTCATAGGAGATTACTAGGCTAACAGCTAAAGAGCCCTTACAAACCTAGCCAGTTTTACCCAGATTTTACCCAATTTTCCTTCCCTAAGGGAAGAAAACAAGGGTCAACAAGCAGGGTTTTGACTGTTTTTACAGACTGTCTCTGCCCATAAGGGACACGGGCACCACCCGAGGACTGAATTTGTGATTTCCCATCCATTGGTCCAGATTCTGTTTGAAGATGGTCAGGGAAGGAATTTGCTTCAAATGAAAAGGAAGCCTATTCTGGAGGAGGGGCAATTTCTTCGACACATATCTGAATCTCCAGCATGATCTATTCATGTCAGAGATCAGGTTTAGATCTTTGGAGCAGACAACCCTCTTGCAGTTAACTTTGCGAATATGCAACATTTCCATCAGGCTGGGTCAGAGACTGCCTTGTAAGACAGGTACAGATCATCCCTTAGTAACCAGTAGGAAACTGTATACAGTGTTGGGGCTTTTAAATCAGTCCACATATGATATGTTGGTTATACCCTGTATTTTCTTGGTGAGAAACCTCTCCAAACACTCCAACTGTTGAGGGTGCCTGGCAAGGTACAAGCAAAAGGGTGCATTGTACTTGATTATTGGCCTGATAAGGGCCATGTACAGTGGTACTATGATATTCTTAGATCTGGATGTCATGCCCTTATTTATAAGCTTAGCCATACGGAAGGATTTCCTCACCACCATGAAACATGGTGGTCAAAGTTCATATCACTATCTCTCTGAGTACCAAGATCTCTCAACATGGGGCCCATGCTTAGAAGGGTGGTATTATTGTTGTATTTTGCAGGGGTATTTGATTTCCCAAATGATAATATTATGTACTTCTTCACATTAAGTTTGAGACCATGGCTGTGACAGCAAACATTGGTCTGCATCAGACCTTTCTGTAGATTACAGTATCATTTGGAGTGTCCATGATTGCTTCCAAATTGCAGTTATCAGCAAATATGGCCAGCCAAAGGCCATCTACATTTGCACTGACATCTGCGAAGCATATCCCAAACAGCAGGGGGCCCAGCACTGAGCTCTGTGGTACTGCACTGGTGACTGAACTCTTGCTGTATTTGGAATCCCCACTCTAGCAGGTGTCCTATACATGAGCTATTTCACTATCCATCTGATGAAGCAGAGGTTTATGCCCAATTTTTTGAGTTGATTTTATTTCCAAGTGGGGTATTGTGCCAAATGCCTTGGCCAGGTCAAGGCAGGCAGTATGCATTTTCTTACCCTCATCCATGGCCTTGGTGACCTTCTCAATGAAGTCCACCAGACTGAGGGGTCCGGACCTTCTGTTGATAAAGCCAACTGGGTTGGGTCTGGAGTCCTGAGAATTCCTGTGTTGTTGTTAATCAGGTCCATGATTATCTTGTCCATAACCTTGTACATGAGGCTAGTCAGACTTATGGATTGGTAGTTTCCTGGGTCAGTTGATGGTCCCCCCTTGTGCAAATGGATGCCTGTTGCTGTCCTCCACTCTACTGGAACAAAGCCTGTCTGGAGGTTAATCAGAGATCCAAGTGGGCCTGCTAGGTCATATTTCAAGCTATTTAATAAGGCCTCCTGGGATTCCATGAGAGCCCATTGATGCCGTGTTTCTAGCTTTAGAGAGCACAGCGATGACCTGTTCTTTTGTGATAAAAGGCAAAGGAATGGTAGGATGTATTTCATGAGGGGTGATTGAAGATGATGGGAGATGAAATTTGAGCTGTATTTACTGGCCAGCAGATTTGTTATTTCTTCCAGCTGAGTTTAGGTAGTGCTATCTACAGCTAACTCATGACATTGTTGAGCATTTCCCTTAAGATTTCAGACATAACTTAAAAATGCTTTGTGGTTATCCTTCACTTGGGAGTTAAATAGTCTCGTATTTAGCTTTTGAAGACTAGTTCCTTGATTTGCCAGTTATGACTAATGAGGGATTTTTTTTCTTCTGTTGTGCACCCTCCCAGTTACTTCTAGACAGGAATTTCTTCCTTCTGTTATATAGTCTACTTATACCAGGGATCCACAGGGGTGGCTTGTTTTTCCAGGTACACCTGGGTTTAGTTTGGTCAGGTACTGACATTTCTATGCAGTTGTTTAAGTGGTTGTACAGAGCATTCATGTATACTTCTGCATAGGCCTCCATGTTTTCAGGGTTGGGGAAATTTAAAATTATCAGTGCTATCACTTAATAGAAGGTGATTTGTCTTGGAAAAACTCTTTAGGGTTTGATGGGGGTTCTACCTTTACATTTATTTAAAGGAGACCGATTTATCAATGAGAACATTATGCTGGGAGGGGTGCAATACTCCCCCAAGTTTGGGAGTACTGTATCAAGGATATTTGAGCCCTTAGTGGGAGGGCAGACCAGCTGTTTCAGAGCATTTGCAATGACAAAATCCAGGAATCTTTGAGCCTGCATGTTAGTGGTTACGTATGTTTCTCATGTTATGGAGGGGTAGTTAAAATCACCCATGAGTAGTATGTTGGGTTGAATGGTAAGTGATTCTACTAACCTCTACACCTATTTTTGGACTGAGCTGCTTTGAGGAAATGTTATTCTTACTTACATTGCAATTAATTTCTCAATTTATCTACATTATCTCTATTATAAATGTGAAAAACCATCAATTTGCATGTTTTCTCTTTGTATCTTGAGATCGTTTATATACATCAGGACACATGACTCTGGAATATATGTACTATTTCACTGTTTTTGTATTAATATTTGTAAATAGCTATTTTCACTTTTCCTGTATTAAGTCATGTAAATCTGATATATGTACAACCTCTATGTTTTTGTACATTGCATGGAGCTTTTCTCCCCTGGCCTCCACTGAAAATGGACTTTTCCGGTAAACAAATGTAAAATAAATAAATAAATAAAAATAAATAAAACAAGTATGCAGAGTGCTTTTCATTGTTCATGGTTTAAGACCCGTGGCCACCGATGATAAGGTGGGGGATTTTGCTTATGGTCAGCTGGTCATGGAGTGGCTCAAGCAAGTCATCCTGCTTGACTAATCGAGGTGTGATTTTTTTATGTAATTGGAAACACCATCTCCTTTATTTTTTTTTCCTTTTCAGAGGGTGGTCTGAATGTGTGATAGGCACTGTAGCCTTGCACTGCTGAGGTGCTTTCTGTAGCCTTGAAGCAATCACATCTCTGTAACTGCACAGATGTCAGGATTCTCCAGGGCAAGAAGAGATTCCAGGAAGTGCAGTTTCTTGTTAAGACTCCTAGCATTGACCTTCAGCTTGGCATTAGCAGGATTTGTTTTGTTGATAGGTCTGTTGGTTTGGCACTGCCTAAAAAAGGCACTATGGGGGTTACAAATGTCTTGGCCAGTATTTGAATGCCTAGCAGGACAGGTGCAGACCATCTCTGGAAAAGTAGCATGGTTTGTTGATCATGCTGTCCTAGGCTGACAAATACTGTATCCCCTTGGAATGACAGCAGTAGCTAAGTCAATTACTGAAGTCAATCATTTTCTGTTTGTATTGTGGTATCATTCTTGGGTGAGGTAGAATGCTGCTCAGTATAAGGCTCCTATCTGCTGGTGGCACATATTCAGGCAGGTCCATCATGTATCTCTTCATATAGCCCAGGGAGGTACATCTGAGGTCATTCATGCTTCCATGGACTATGACTGAATCACGCTTGTACTTGTAGTTGAGTGACCTAAGTGCATGTGGGATCTGAAGAATCCTGACCCCTGACAGGCAACTGATCATAACCCTCTCTTTATCCAACCTGGTGAGGGGAACATCTGTGTGTCTCATGATGGATTATCCTATGACAAATATGTTTGAACATGTGGTATTTTGCCTTATGGGTTTGCTTGTGGAGACACTGTGATGTGTATTCTTATGTGCAGTGGTTGGTATTGACTTGGTTTTGTTTGCATGTAGTTTCTGAGGGCAGCATACAGGAGGCCTCTGGAGCTTTTGGAAAGTTACTTGTGAGTACCTCTGCATATATGGGTGTCAAGGCCTTATTTAGTACGGGAAATGATGTGCATGTACTAATGACCTGTTTGTTATGTGACTTGTCAGTATGTGAGAATCATGTCTCAATTTTCATAGTGTAACTACATCTCTCACATGCAGTGTTTGTTTTAGGATTAAGTGGTTGTCAGTAAACATGAGACAATTGCTGCATTATCTCAGGATGCCCAAGTAACTCTCAGGCAAAATACCTATCCATGCTATTTTTTTTTTTACTATGGGTATAACCAAGGAGAAGACTGGGGAGATTTAACTGGACTGGAATGATAGCACACGGATGAAGAATGTGTGTAATATTCAGTGTGAACTGCAGATATCCAACAAGGTGATGCTGCTCTATGCACAACTCAGATGCTCCTAGAGCAGCAGGGGGCTGGAAAAGGTTGCAAAGATAATTATTCTAAGGGACATTTTAACTTGATAGTGTTTGGGTCTATAAAGGGCACCACTAACCACTGCAGCATGGAGAAAAGCTTAGTGCAAACACTGTGCTTATATAGAATCATAAAAATATGTTTTACAACAGCAAAGCCTACAGACCAATCAAGAAAACACACAATAAGCTTTCAGCCAGCAGCCCCCAACTCATACAGGTTTGCTACAGCACACTTCTGCCACAAGAGTGCAGTCAGAAAACCCTCAATGTACAAATGCTGGTTTTAGAGCTCAGGTGCAGGGAAACCACAAAATCTAGATATTACTGTCCTAACAAACTAACAGACACAATGTAATTAAGTACTATAGCAGCATCAGGGGAAACCGTTCAGTTTTGAAACTTCACTACAGTGTGAGAAATTTAGCAATTAATACAGGATTCTTATGAAATACAGTAAAAATAATCAGCAGAAGTACAAAATGATACTTATTTTTGTTCTTTTAGCAGTGAATGTCTTTAGATGCAAAAAATTCTCTATAACTCTCGGGAGAAGTAGCCAAACCAAGAGCAGCTCTGAGGAATTCTAGATAACCTAGATTTGAACCTAGATTTGCACCAACATAGGTCTGTCTTGAGATCCCACCTTACAATCCTGACTAGTTTCTTTTTTTTGTCAGTGAGGATAATGAGAATGCTTTCCTTGTTACTGTTACCAAGTAGACTGCATGAAGCATTTCAAAGCCATACCACATGATGAACTTATTAAAGGACTTCTAGCGGTTTGAATAAATATACCTGGTATCAACTGGATTACCAGAGTATTCAAAAACTGCATATTTAGGATTTCTCTCAGCAGCTTCTCTTAAAGCAGGAAACCAATAAATAGCAGAGTACCGTGGAGTTCTGTTGTAGCCCTGTTGCTGTTCAAATTTTTTTTCCCTGAACTTTGTCTTAAGAACTGCTAGCTCTATAAGTTTCCCAACAACTGCAAGTTTGGTGAACTGTGAGGACTTTAGGGACATGCAAAATGAACCTGATTGTGATGTCCCCACACTGGGCCAGTAATCAAGGAGCCTGAATCCTCACTACCAACACTGGAGATGGATGTTCACTTGGAATACAAATGGATACACTCAGTATTTCCAGATACAGACCTCTCTGCATCAAGCACAATTTCCCTTAAGAGTACACAGGGACACAGTCAGCACAGGGTCTGGATTTCCCTATCTATCTCCCTGCAGGTCCCCAGTAAGACTCCCCACTGGTACAGCTCTAGGGTCAGGTCCTCAGCAGAATGTCCAAGCCAAGTCCTCCAGCACCCTCTCTGTGAAACCAGTGCTTCATGTCCCTGCCCCAAGTAGCTGACACACACACACTCTTTGAGATTTCATTTACACACACACACTTACAATAATACATGTACATCTCTTTCCCTTCTAGTAGGGCACACTCTTGATACATTTTAACACAAGCAAACCTCACAGATATATTTCTTTTGTGCATAGCCGGCATTAGGCACCCGCCAAACCCATGACTGCTGGGAGCCCCCAATTATCTCCCCGTGTATGAGGGCCCCCATATGAAAATGCCGCGGGTTTCTCCATCTTTTCCACTCCTTGCGTAGTGCCTCATTTATTCAGCTGTTTAGCGCCGTCACATGATTCCACTTTTTTTCCTGAAAAAGCTTGCTTCCTTGACTGCTGCAGCCAATCAGGTCCATTGCTTTACTTGTAAGCTGCACTCAATCAGGTCCGCTTCAGTGAATCAAGGGACCTGATTGGCTGTAGCAGTCAAGGAAGCAATTCTAGTTTCCTGATTGGCTTTGCTGTGATATGGGGTCTGTTGGGTCAGTTCTGTTGATTATCGGCGTTACCTAGGACAGAAGTCAAAAGCTCAGTGGTTACTCTTCTGTTCTTAGTTAAAAAAAACTGATACAAAGGGACCATAAACTGAACATTTTTTTAAACATTAGCAGTTATAGAAAGTATACTTTCAAGTAATACAGCAATACAGGCTTAGCAGGAACCAGCAGGTCCTTATTTTAATGGAAAGGGAAGTTAATGGAGTCTTCAACACAATTTTATAAAAAAAACTGTAAGCAAGCAGAAATGTGAGTTCTTGTAACTAGGTGTATCAATTGCAAAAAAAAAAAAAAAAAAAAAAGGTAACTGTCATCACAGCCTTCCCTGTTATAGAACACTGCATCATTTCAGTATCTTCAAAACAGAAAAAATGCAGCACAGTGAACAATCCTAATAAAACAATAATTACTTAAAATCTTTATGTTATTGTTATTTCCACTCACATTCATGAGAAAAAAGGCACACAGTGCATTAGTGGTATTTATTTAGACAAAAGCCCCATTAGTTTTTATGTATTACATAATGGTCTCATATTGTGAAAGATACTCATTGGATGCTCAGTGTTTTAATCTGCCAGTATTACCTGGTAAAATGCAAATCATTTTAATTATGGCAGCATAGAAAGCCATGGTGGTGCAGTGGTTAGAGTTGTTGCCTCACAGCAAGAGGTTCTTCTATTCAAGTCTCTGCTGGAGTGCCTTCTGTGTGAAGTCTGCATGTCCTCCCCATGGTAGAGTGACAATTAAAGACATGCAGGTAGGTGCGTGCGTGAATGAGTGTGCCTTTCTTGCAGGTTGGGCATCGGACTGGCAACTCAGCACCGTAAAAAAATTGACTGTTTTTTCTAGCAATGCTTCTTCCTTGAATACCAGTATCCCATCAGCATTTCTTGTTGCCTTCTCACTCTGCTTGCTTCCCTAAACTCTTACACTTTGATTCCCTGAAGTTATTTTCCCACTTTTGTTGTTACAGCTGCTGACCCCCCCACCCAGTTTTGTGTTTTTTTAAGTATTTTCTTTTCTGGAAGCATTATTTGTATTATTTCCACTGAATGTAATCTGCCATGTTTTAGATTATTCCTTCAGTCTTCACACCTCCCTATTCATTATTTCTATGCCTTCCTATTTATTACAACTGTTGCATCATCTTGTGTTGTTGGCAAAAAAGCAGTAAGTTATACAAGCACTGAAAATGACTGTTGCCATTACTTGTGATGCCATGCTGGTAAACAGCCTTTGACCTTGAAAAGGAACATATTTGGTTCAAAAGCTTGTTCTGTTTATGAATAAATCAAATTATACTATATACCATTTTGCTCTGTACATCTTTTGTTCATTTCTGTTTATTTACACTTATCAATAGCATGTTTAGCATCATAGTAAGTACTAGGTTAGCTGCCCTTGAGGGGCATTTTAAGCCTAGCCAATTTGTCTTTTCTGAGGGCAGGGCAATTTTCAGGTTGGTGGATGATGGTGAGCTGGTGGAGAGTTAAAAGATTTGTAAATTATTTTTTTAAATGAATGTGAAATGCCCACTATAAGCTCTTAAACTATAAAAAGAAGTTTCAAATACACACCTTAGTAAGTTGAAACTTTAGTACAGGATTTAGCCAGTGGCTTTCACAACTCACAAAGTTAGGTGTCTAACTATTCATTAATGATCCAAACAGTATGTGTGATAAATTGCCAAACAAAGTACTAGTTAGCCTAAACAATGCTTGAATTAAAATAACCTATCACTGCTGAAGTGATACCCCAACCTCGTCTGCAAAAATGGGAAAAGGGGTTGTGGATGGATGGACAGATTTGGTGTTAACTTGGCCTTACCCATCCCATGGTCAATAACTGTATGTTACCCCTAGTGAGAATAACTGGGATCATATCACAGATAATTTGAGGGAGACCTATACACAGTTATTACTGGAGTTACCAATAGTATTTGTGGGACATTTTTAAACTCAGAATATAATAGTCTGCCTGGATTAGTTTTTGTACAAATTCAGCACTTTTTCTACATCTGTCCTATGGCAGTCTTGCATGCCTCTGCAGTGTGACTGCTCTGCATGTCATTAACTGTCTGTCTTGTGTGATGGGCTAAGTTTATCAAATACTACTTGTGGGTTTCAGTCTTGCCATAGTGCTGGCATCATCTTGTGTTTGGGACTCTGTGTGTGGTGTCTCAGTTCTGTCTTGTGGTAGTTTTGTCCTGGCCTTGTGTGTCTCTGTCATCTGTGGGTAGGTGCCTCTGCCCTGTGTATAGGAGTCTGTGTGGGTGTCCATTCTTGCTGTAGTGCTGTCTTCCTCATGTGTGGGAATCTGTCTTGTCTGCAAGAGTCTCTGTAGCTGTCTGTCTTGTCTGCCTCTTGTCTTTTGTGAGGGAGTCTGTGTGGGTGTCTTTGTGTACCTCTGTGGGACTGGCTACTTTGATGTGGTATAGAGGCTTGTCATAATGTAATAACATTGTTACTAAATACCAGTCAGTCATAGCTCTGAATCTCATGGCACAAAAAAATCTAGACAAAGTCAAAGATAGTGGGGGATAGCCCCAAAAATCAGGACACATTTTAAATATTGCTCTTAAAAACTTAAAAAGTTGTGAGAATAAAAGGTCTTGTGTTACCATTCATTTTCTGAAGGATGTGAAGTCTAAAACTCAAATGCCTCTCATTATTTAGTGAATTTAACCCTCAATGACTTGTCACGAACAAGCCAGAAAACTACAAATATTGAGGAACAGACTAGAAATAAGTCAAATCTGGACATTCTGTAAAAGTCTGGGCAGCTGACTATGTAGTTAGTGTGTGTGTGAACCTCTGAGTTGCTACCATGCTGTGTTACAAGGGTTTGTTATAATGTAGCATTGGTAATAAATGCCAGTCAGTGTGTGCATGCACCTCTGAGTGGCTACCTTGCTGTGGTACAGGGGCTTGTCATAATGTAACACTGATGCTAAATGCTGGTCAGTGTGTGTACCTTGGCGTATCAGTTCTTAATTATTTGAATGTAGTAGCACTACAGTGATTGGTAAATGGTGCTGGATGAGCTTGACAGGGTAGTGGGTATGATGGCAATGTGGTAACACTTTATAATATATATGTACAATATATATATATATATATATATATATATATATATATATATATATATATATATATATATATATATTGTACCTTCCCTACCCCTCTGTTCATTGTGCCTGCACAGCAATTTGCACGGGTTTCTTTCCTGAGTGAACCCCCCCCCCACCTGGGATTCACTGCATAAAGCAATTTCTACCTTCTCTACTGAAGCTGGCTATCTTAACTAAGTAAAACCTTTGGGAAGCAAGAACCTGACTCACTCCAGCTTTTCAATTGTAATAGGTGAACTACAATTTAGTTTTTGTAAACTGTTGAGGCTTAATGGTGTATGCACAACAAAAGTGAAGGGATCTAGCCAACTGCCACTAGATTGGGCTATACTACTTTGAATCAGCCTTACACTCACACAGTGTTCCAGTTGGATAGCTTGGTGCACTGTTGTGTACTGCTTTTGTGGCTGCAGACGCAGCTGAAGAATGCCTTGTGATTGTCCTTAGCCAGTGAGGCTATTTTTATCTTAAAATTGGTGATGGTAGACCTGATTACCCTTCTAAGCTGCTTGTTTATATTAAAGAGGGAGTTTTTACCTTATTGGGCATGTTTAATTTTTTCCCCATATTTTTATTTCTTTTGTTATACAACCCATTGATGCTGGTATTCCAGCAGCGTGGCTTGTTTACTAAGTTTATTCTGTATTTATTTGGGGTAGGTACAGTTGTCTCTACGTAGCCATTAGCATGGCTGTACAGTTTTTTTTTTGTGAACAGTTCTGCATAAGCAGTGGCATTCTCAGGGTTTGAGGGGTGACTGAAATATTGCTAGGGTGTCATTTAGTAGGAAGTTTGCCTTTGAGTAATTCCTACAAATTCCAGGGTTAGCTGGAATCCTAGGTTTTATTTTTATTTCAAAGGTGTTAACTTTGTGGCCTGACCTGAACAGAGAGAAAATTATGCTTGTGTGTGTGTGTGTGTGTGTGTGTGTGTGTGTGTGTGTGTGTGTGTGTGTGTGTGTGTGTGTGTGTGTGTGTGCAAAGTTCTCCCATGTTTGTGAGGACCAAGTCAAGAATCTTAGCACCCCTAGTGAGCTTATGGACTAGCTGGTTCAGGGTGTTTGTGTTTACAAAGTCCATGAATCTCTGAGCGTATATGTTTGGGGTCATGTATGATTCTCAGTTTACAGTGGGGTCGTTTAAGTCCCACATGAATATGGTGTTGGGTTGTATGCAGAGTGTCTCCAGTATGTTTAAGTATGTATTATGGACTTTGAGTCACAGAGGGGGACCTACAGCTTGCAAGGATATGGTATGGGATTTTGCCTACGGTACTTTGGATGTGGAGAAGCTCAAGTGTGTCATACTATTTGAATAGCTTTGAAGTGTGTTTGATATTTATATAGACTGAAACACCACCACCTTTTGTCCATTCCTGTGCAGTAGTTGCTCTAAATGTGTGTAAGACATTATAGCCCTACACTGCCAGAGTGCTCTCTGTGGCTTTAAATCATGTCTAAGTAACTATACAGACATCTATATTCTCCAGGGTGAGGTTGCAGGGAGAGGAGTTTCTTGGTTAGGTTTCTGTCACTGTGCAGGTTGGTTTTCTGCTATGTTGGAAGGCTTATCAGGCTGGCAATGTTTAAAAAAGTGACTACGGGGGTGGACAGGGTTTTAGACAATATTCAAAAAAGTCAAGAAAGGACAGATACAGACCATCCCTAACAAAGCACCATGGTCTATCAACCATATCTTCCCAGACTGACAAGTATTGCACAAAACAATTGTAGGCTGATCAAGTCCACACCATACGAGCCAAGTATAAATAACGTGAAACTTTTATTAGGAACAGTCAAGCACTTTCGTCCCTTAGGACTTCATTAGAACTGATACCATAACAGCCTGTGACACATAGTTTAGGAGCACTATCATATCTCTCTTCATATAGGCCAAGAAGGTATACCTCGGATTGTTTATTCCCACACAAACTACGATGGAGTCATACTGGTACTTATGGTTCAACAACCTGAGTGCATGCATGATCTGGCGTATCTTGGCTAATGACAGGCAAATGACTGTGACTCTTTCCTTACTTACTCAGCCTGGTGAGTGGGACATCTGTGTTTCACAATGGCATTTCCTATGAACAAAACATTGGGCTATGTGGTAATTTGCCTTATGGGCTTAGACGTTGAGACACCATGAGATGTGGCTGCATGTGTTGTAGTGGGTACTGTTTTGGTAGACTGCTTTTGAGGCCACTGAAGACACTTATTTTTAACTGCGATGCCTGGAAGGCCTTTGAGGTTTAGGAAGGGTACATTTAAGAGCCTCAACATATGTGGGTCTATGTGCCTGGTCCATACTATGTGTTGTGTGTGTATGTTTCTGACATTCGGTTTGGTATTATAACTGTTTGTATGTGAGAACCTTCCACAGACATTGTGTAACTACATCTTTTACATACTGTATCAGTTTAAAAATTAAGTGTTTTTTAGTAAACAGGAAACAATTGCTACATTGCTTCAGGACACCAATATCCACCAAACTGGCTGCAGAGATAGGAGGACGGTATACACTGTTACAGATTCATATTAAATATTCTACAAGGGGATGGCACAACAGAGGTTTAAGCTGGGTAGCTTGGGTAAGAAGCAAGACAAGTTAACTCATGGGCCAGTGCTCCTTAGACAGCAAAGTAGTTGCTCTTTGTGCAAATAAGTACTGACAAAATTTCAGTGGTAGTTCTATAGGAAAATTTTAAGCGCCTGCATCAATACAGGCTGCTGCTAACCATGGATGTGTGATGCCAAGCCTCAAGCAAACACAAAGCCTTTATATGGGCTCAAAAAAAAAAAAAAACAGTAAACAAGCAAAACTGCTCTCTGGTCTCTGGTCAATCACAATAAGCACAATAAAAGGTTTCCTCATTGATTTTCAGCACAGAACGAGACCAAGCTACTCTCACTGCCACTAGAGTGCAGAACTAAACCTTATAACTTTTAAATCACTGAAATCACCTAAAAGTGCTGTAAATAATCAACTTAAACAGTAATCCAGGGTGACAAGTACAGGAGATGATCAACTCACACATTAATTTAAGCAGAACACTTTTGAAATATGCAGTAATACAGAATTCAGCAGTTTAAATGCAGTAGCAAAAATAGCAGTGCTCTAAGACAATTTAATGTGTACTTTGCTCTTTCTCTCATTAGAAGCAAAAGAGTAGCACTAGTCCCAAGCTGCTTCTTGAAAAGTAGTATTAACCCAGATGTTTATGGGTTCAGTAAACTTGTTGTTGTCTTCTCTTAGACGCAACAGAATGCAAAGTTGCACAAAGGCCATGAAGAGATTCTCAACAGAACTGCAACCAGACCACTCAGGGAATACCCGGACAGAGACCATCAGGAACCAATGTCCCTTTGCTCCTTCTCTCACTATGAGGAAAGCAGTAGCATTAATTCTGACTTGCCTTCTAGGAAGCAATTTTCAGACTTTCCAGTGATTGGTAATTTATAGGAATGCTAGGAAATTGTGTGACTTCAAGAGAAGTCTCTGGTAATTTATAGGAATGCTAGGAAATTGTGTGACTTCAAGAGAAGTCTCGCACCTTTTAAATGTGATCATAGAGGTCTTGATTCCCTATTGTACATTCCTTCTTCAAGTGGAGTTGGAAAGGATACAGAAGTACTTTGCTAAGGATATTCATAGGTTAAAAACATGTAACCTATGAAAAAAAGCCTGGAGTTCTACTCTATTAACCATAGAATTACAAGAGGTGGATTATGACAATTATTTGTGCTTAGGAGACCTGATAAACTCTTCCAACTGCAACTAGAGGTAATGCTCTCTCTAAAGGCAATTGAAATAGAAATACCTTATTATTAATAATTACAAATTATTCAACAAAGAGAGCCATTATTTTCCTTTAAGATTTGAAAGACTGGGATAATCTTTGAATAGTAGCTAAAAGCACTGATACACTTTTAAATTGCAAAACTAGACCGTACAAGTCATAGAACCTGGTAAATTCTCAGCAGACACAAAAAAAAGTCAGCAGCCTTGTCTGGTAGCTTGCACAATGAATTATGCTCACTGGACCTCAGATACAACATTAATTAAGCAAGCAAAAAAATGTCTGCATGATGTATGCACAGCTGCTTTCATTTGTGTTGTAATTTAATATGCTGAGGAATGCAATTAGCAGAAGATAGGTTTTTAATAACAAATATGCTCACATGGTTTTCAGTAACCACAAAATACACAATGCAGCTTGTTTGGGCCACTGCCCTGTTCAAACTATAGTAACTGCTTAGCAAAATAGTTCTAGTCTTCACTTAGCTTATGGGTACACTCATTTGCCACTGTGCTCCAGTAAACACACACAATTCTCTTTCCTAATTTTATTTCATTTTAATGTTTTCCTCAAGCCCTTTTCAAGCAAGACCTAGGACATAAAGGCAAAGCTAAATGCAGTATCTATGAAACCTTTTACAGTGCATTCTATCAGATAACGTTCTAGGGAAGAAACCAGACA